>NC_056732.1:172216079-172366079 GCF_019279795.1 Protopterus annectens
AGCATAAAGAAACAGATCTGCTCAATTCAAAGAGAAGACATCAATACATCAACTTTCTGGAATTGCTATCCTGCAGCAGAACCCTCTCAGTTGCCTGTTTAGAGGAGAGGCAAACATGTCTGTTTCCAGGACACCACCTAATCTTCATCTGATCTAGAAAGACATCCCTGTTCAGCATCCATTTGTGAGGATCTGTCTCTTGCTGAAAGTCTGAGAAAGAGCCTGTGTTGTTTGGCAATATGCATATGAAGCCACGTGTCCCTTAGGTCCTGACTGACCATGAGGTGATAAAATTGCAAAACTCAAAAGGCGGAGATGAAGAAAAGGCTGGATGAATAAGACACTGCACAAAGAGAGGTTTCAAAAATTAATTAATTAATTAATTAATTAATTAATTAATTAGAGGACAGAGCATGCAGGGAAAACCTGAGATTATCCTGCTATACCAGTGAAGCTGGAAGGAACAGAATATTAAACTTTATGAAAGTACAAACAAGCAACTGGACTGGTATTCCACAACAGGAATTGCTAATTCGAAAGGAACATTGTTTGTACACTCCAAACCTGCCTGTGAGAAAGCAACCTAAACCTTTAAATAGTAAAGATGCAACCAGCAGGAGGAGTCTATTTTTGACAAAACTGTGGCAGAAAATGCATTTGCAATGAAAGTTGTTTTATTTCTGATGAAGTCTTTGGAAGAAAGCGATATTAAACATTAACTATACTAAAATAGTGGTTCAGTTGAGTTCTTATGGCACATTCAGTGTTATTTGGTGTTTTTAAGATTTGACATAGGCTCAAATGGATATGAGAAGAAACAACTGCATAAAAGATCAACATACCAGTGTATGCATGTAACACAAAAGTTGAACTAAACATTTAACAAAAAAGCTGTTATACACAAAATATGGGAATAATAACCAAGACAATGATGTTTTCTATAATGTCATGTCAATGGTCTCACAGATAAATGCAAAAAAAGAAAGATAAGTGAACTATATTAAAAACCGTGGTGTGCAAATAGCTATGCTACAGGTGACACACTTGGAAAGAACTGAACATGTGAATCTGATAAGGTTTTCAAGATGGTTATTCAGAGAAATAACTGGGGCAAAGGAAAACTAACTGCAAGAGGAGCTACAATAGTGATAGAAGAGGATAACAAATATAATAAATGGTAGATTTGTAGTACTGGAGGGAGAGGCTAATGGCAAGGGACGAGGATTAGACTGGCATGTATTTATATCCCGCCTAAAACTGCTACAATGGAGTTTAAGAAAATTCTGGCAGAAATAATCAGCTTTAAGCAAGGAATATTACTTATAGGTGGGGACTGGAATTTGATTTACAACAGTGACAATGTATCTTGGGGACCCAGAAGGGAAAATATAACAAATGAGGGTAGATTTTTGAAGAAATTTATGGAAGTATGTAGTTCAGAGGGAATTTACACATTACTCCCCAAGTTACAAAAACTGGGTTAGGCTACACAGAATTTACATTTCACAGGAATATGTGCATTTAATTGAAGGTCTTGATATGAACCCAATGATAATTTCAGATTATGAGTCAATAAAAACTAAAATAAAAACACAGGATAATGAAATAAAAAAGACACTGGCATTTTCCCACATATTTGTTGAAAAGAGAGGGATTTAAGGAATGGATAGTGGAAATATTCAGGAGCTATTAAAAAAAGAGAGAGGAATTTCTTCTGGAATATAGCTAGGGAGTGGGATAAAAAATAAAGTGGAGTTTAAAAATACGGTGGAAATAAAAGAAAAGGACATACGGTTAAGAAGTAACCGGACATATTTAGAGGGCGTGATAAATGTTAAAGTATTGCAAAATAGGGGGAATCTTGCACAACAAGAGGAAGAGCAACTGCAGAATGCTAAACAGGTGAGGTATTACCTTGACAATATGCATGAGATTAGAAAGACTGCTGTTAAGGAACTGTTTTTTTTTTTTTTTTTTTGATAACTCTAGAGCATAAAAACTTTTAGCACAACAACTCCGGTACCAAAATAGAAAAGGGCTGTCGCCAAGCTTAGGGAGCCGACAAGGAAGATAATGAGATCCTGTACAAATATTACAAATGTTGGTTTTGTGGAGGGGAGGCAAACATTTGACAACATTAACAGAACGTTAATGATTCAGACGAAAGCAGAATGCAAGAAAAGTACAGTTTTGTACCTACCATAAATGTAGATGTTCGAAGATCCACATTGCTGCAGTCCTTACATATGGGGGTAGTCCGCTGTCCTCGGTCGGCCCGAATACCAAAGTATTAGGCTGACGTCGGTCAAGGCGCTTAAAACTGACATCAGGACGTCAGGGTACAAAAGCGCATGACCGACGTCATTTCCTCAGTCTTTTCTTGCCCCAGAAGGCCCTAAAAAGAAAGGCCAAAGCCAAAAAACAGCAAAGAACAACCAACCACCCCTGCACTAACCATATTTACAATATTTACAACCCAGACCACACAACCATCTCTAACTACAGAGGGGAAGGAGGGAGGGTAAATTGGACTGCAGCAATGTGGATCTTCGAACATCTACATTTATGGTAGGTACAAAACTGTACTATGTTCTTCATCTCACATTGCTGCAGTCCTTACATATGGGTAGAATCCCAAAGCAGAGGTAAGGGAGGATGGCAAAACTATAAAGCATTAGGAGCTGCCAAAATGCCCTGTAAAATTGCAGTGGCAAAACCAGCCCTAGATTTAGAGTAAAGTGGAAGGTGGTAATGCTTAGAGAAAGTATGCACTGAACTCCAAGTAGCTGCCTCCAAAATATCTTTAGTAGCCACCCCTTAAAAAGCTGTAGAAGTGGCAGTAGCCCTAGTAGAATGAGGCCTAATCCCAGCTGGAATCTCCTTACCATGATGGGAATAACAGAAAGCAATACAAAAACCAATCCACTTAGAAATAGTTTGTTTTGAAACAGGTTTGCCCTGAGAACCCAAAGCAAATGAAACAAACAACTGCTGAGACTGCCTGAACCCTTTAGTTCTGCTCAAATAATATCGCAACTGTCTGTGTATATCCAAAGTGTGCAAAATCTTCTCCCTTTATTTTGGGGTTTGCATAAAAAGTAGGTAAATGAATAGTTTGGTTTAAAGCCACACTAGAAACCACTTTAGGCATAAAGGAAGGGTTAGTACGCAAAGACACCCTATCCTTGTGGAAAATTAAGAAAGGCTCAACCGCCATAAGGGTCTGTAATTCAGAAACCCTTCTCGCAGAAGTAATGGCCAACAAAAAAGCAGTCTTCCATGATAAATATTTCAACTCGGCAGTAGCTGCAGGCTCAAAAGGTTGTAGAGTGAGTTTCTCCAACACAAAATTGAGATCCCAAGCAGGAGTAGGAGCTCTACGTGGGGGTCTTATATTCTTTACCCCTCTAAGGAATTGCTTAAACAAAGGATGAGAAACTAATGGTGGGTCACAGTCATACTGAGCAGAAATTGCTGCAGCATGAACCTTTAGAGAGGAGAAGGACAAACCTTTGTCCAATAACTCAGTAAGGTATTGGAGAGCAACACTCAAATTAGGTTTAGAAACATCAAAGTCCTTTGCTGTACTCCAAATTAAAAATCTCCTCCATTTATCTGCGTAAACTTTCCTTGTACTAGGCCTTCTGGCCTCCAAAATAACATTCAAAACTTGTTGTGGAAGCTGAGACCCTCCAGGGTTTAAAACAGAATATGCCAGGCTGTCAGATGTAGAGAGTGAAGTTTGACATTGAGTAAATGACTGTTCTCCTGAGACAGCAGATGTGGAATCGAAGGCAAAGGCCATGGAGGCTCCTGAACCAGACTTCTCAGTAATGGGTACCAGTGCTGTCGAGGCCAATCCGGAGCTATTAAAATCATGGTTGGCTTGTCCTGTCTGACCTTCAGGAGTACCTTTGGGAGGAGAGGCAGTGGTGGAAAGGCATACACGTGAAGATTGCTCCAATTGAATGAGAGAGCATCCACTTTCCAAGCTGTGGGATGACACCTTTTGTGCAAAACTTTGGCAACTGGTAATTTAGTGGAGAAGCGAACAGATCTATGTCTGGAGTTCCCCATAACACTGTCAATTTCTGAAATACATGAGGATCCAATTTCCACTCGTGGGGATCCATGATTTGTCTGCTCAACACATCTGCTAAGGAGTTATGTGCTCCTGGCAGAAACCTTGCCTGAAGATTTAGCTGCAAACTGAGAGCAGTCTCCCACAAAATCATTGCTTGTCTGCATAGAGGGTAAGAATGTGTCCCCCCTTGCTTGTTGATGTACCACATGACAGTTGTGTTGTCTGTTTGAATCAACACCTGCCCTGGAAGAAGTAAATCCTTGAAAGCTATCAATGCAAATTGGACTGCTAACATCTCCTTCAAGTTGATATGTAAATGTTGAAGTCTGGCAGGCCACGTGTCTTGTACCCATTTTCCATTTAGATGAGCTCCCAAGCTTTGTCTGAGGCATCTGTCGTTAGAATCTGACTCGCCTCTGGTCGGGTCACAGAGAGTCCCTTGTTTAGGTGACATTCCTGAGCCCACCACAAAAATTCCTTTTGAATGCAAGGTATTATCTGAATGACAGTGTCCATATCTTGGCAGTGTTGTGTCCATACATTTTTTGAGATACCATTGTAGCTTCCTCATATGCAGTTTGGCATTGGGAAGTACCAGAATACAAGATGCCATGAACCCCAAGGCTTGAAGGACTGTCCTTGCAGTCAGCCTGGACTGACGAGACAATTGATGGAAATAAAGAGAAAGATTCTTTTGTTTGTCCGGGGTCAAAAAGGCCATCTGGGATGCTGTATTCAGTCTCACACCCAGAAAGCACATGTCCTGAGAGGGTACTAGACTGGACTTTATTTCGTTCACAGAATACCCTAGGCATCTTAACACTGCCATCACATACTGTAAATGATGAAGAAGTTCGTCCTTTCCTTGAGCCAGAATCAAGCAATCGTCCAAATAAGGATAGATTTGTATTCCTCTTAGCCTGAAGAAAGCTACCACTGGAGCCAGAACCTTTGTGAACACTCTGGGCGCAGTAGATAAGCCAAAGGGCAATGCAGAGAACTGATAATGAAAAGTCCCAGCCTGAAAACGCAGATACTTCATGCAACTGGGCCTGATAGGAATATGAAGGTAAGCCTCCTTGAGATCCAGAGTCACCATCCAGTGATCTTTGCCCAGCAGAGGTAAAAGCTGTTGTAACGTCAACATTTTGAACTTGGGAATGTCCAGATATGTGTTGAGGATAGATAAATCCAAAATTGGTCTCCACGTGTTCCCTTTCTTTGGTACTAGAAACAGGCGAGAATAAAATCCTAGGCCCACTTCTGGCAGAGGGACCGGTTGTATAGCTCCTATCTGAAGTAGTAGAGAAATCTGTTTGTGAGCCTCTAGTCTTTGCTGAGGAGGAATGTCTGGCATGCCTTTGAAAGGAGGCAAGGTATGGAAATAAAACTTGTAACCTTGGTGTATGATATCCAATACCCATTTGTCCTGGGTAATAAAAATCTAATTTTCCTTGAAGAGTGCCAACCGTCCTCCCAAAGGTGCTGCCAGGCAAGAAGGATCTGGCAGCTGAAAAAGTAGGTCATTGGGCCTGTTTACGAAAGGACTGGCCCCTGCCCTCACCGAAGATTGTGCAGGTGAACTCCATGTTCTAGGTCTGGAGGAACTCTGAGCTCTGCCCCTACCACGTCTAGATCTACCCCTAGACTGAGAATCAGAAGAAGGATACGTCCACCCCTTAGCAGGCCAATTTCTACTAAACATCGGAGGCTGAACTTGCAAAAAATCTTTAACAGTCTGCATAGACTTAGCCTTGTCTTCCATTTTCTTCAAGACTGACTCCACAGGTGGGCCAAACAACACTTCAGACTGCAAAGGAGCATCCAAAATCCTTGTCTTAACATGGTCAGATAAATTCTGATCCTTAAGCCAGGCGTGCCTGCGAAGAACTGAACCAGTGGCAGCCACCCTAGAAGAGGCCTGCAAAGCATCAAAACCACACTGTAAAGAATGCTTACCCACCTGTTCAGAAACATGCACCAAATCTTGTAATTCTTTACACTCAATGCCTTCTGCCAGAGCATCCACCTTAGATTTCAATTGTGAAAGAAGAAAATTTTGATATTTCAACATATGAAACTGGCAATTCAAAGCCCTCATTGCTAAGGTAGAAGATGTATAGACCTTCTTTCCCCATCTATCCAAAGCTCTGGCCTCTTTATCTAGAGGAACCGGATTCTTTACAACAGAGGCCCTGACACCCTTAGGTCCCTGACTAATAGTTTCTGGGTCCGCCCTAGGACTCTTATAGAGATATTTATGAGCCTCAGGCACCCTGTAATACCTATCCGGTTTAACAGGCGCAGGAGGCAGAGAATCAGGATTAAGTGAAGCCTCTGAAAATACATCTTGCACAACATCCAGAACAGGGGGTATAGCTAAGGGCCTATATGTTGAGGTAAAAACAAAAATTCTCTAAGCCTTTTCCGTGAATCAGAGAAGTCCTGACCTTCCCACTTAAAAGGTTCCCTCATAGAATGAAGAGTCTCTGAAAAAGAAAAATCCTCTGGAGGAGAAGCAGAAGGAGTGGAATCTTCTGCATCAGATTCAGAATAAGGAGTGTACTCCTGCAAGTCTTCGGCCGAAGACTCTGAAACATCCGAAGCCTGTTCAAAACTTTCCAACTGTGGCTCCACCCTAGGCCTCTTATCAGGAGGGGGCAAAGAACCTCTAATTAGAGTAATCAAATCTTCTGCCATTTTAAGCATGTGCTTCTTAGGCACAGACCCTGCAGAACTAGGACTGACACCAACAGAAGCTAAACCTGGCCTGCCTCTGGAAGAAGCCTTGGAAACAGAAGGAGAGGGTCTAACCACCCTGGGAAGGGAGGGAGTACAGAAACCTGAGAAGCCCCTTCAGCCTGACCTGCCTCTTGAGAGGCCACATCCTGCAAAATCAAAGTCTCCCCCTGAGACTCCAGAGAAGCCTCCATCGGAACCACCGTTCCACTGAAGCCTCTAAAGAACCGGGCGTCCGAACGGACGACTCATCTTGCCTGGGTTTAACCGCTTTGTCTTTGCGCTTCGTGGAAGCGGGCGGAGTATCCGACGGCATATTATAATTGCACCGCTCAAGACCAGCCTAGCACAATCTAACCTTCGCTTAATAGTGCGCTTATTAAACCTAGCACAAAGCGACACCAACGTCGTGCTCAGGCCCCAAACAAGGAATGCACAATGAATGATAATCCCTATGCGGTATCTGTTTCCCACAAGAAATACAATTATTCACTTTTTCTGACATCCGTAATACACTGAGGCAAGAAAAACAAAATATTCCCAACGGGTACTTAGCCAACTTGGATTCGGTCTGAAACTCCGAACTCGAAAAATTTCAGAACGCCGAACGGCACTTGCAACGCTGCTTCTGCATCGGACCATGCGGCAAAAAAGACTGAGGAAATGACGTCGGTCATGCGCTTTTGTACCCTGACGTCCTGATGTCAGTTTTAAGCGCCTTGACCGACGTCAGCCTAATACTTTGGTATTCGGGCCGACCGAGGACAGCGGACTAGCCCCATATGTAAGGACTGCAGCAATGTGAGATGAAGAACATCTACCACTGTTGTTGGTGGGTCTTGATGCAGAGAAAGAATTTAGCAAAGTAAGCCGGGACTTTATGAACACGACAATGGAAGTATTTGCATTCCCTGATAAAATTACAAGGTTGATTAGGAGGATTTATGAAGGATTGGAGGTGAAAATTTAAGTGGGTGGGAGACCTCTCTGATAATTTCTGCTTGAGCAGAGGAACCAGGCATGAGACATACAATAAGCTGGTTGCATAAGTGTGCACACTCTTAAAATAATACTTTGTTGAAGCACCTTTTGATTTAAATTACAGCATTCAGTCTTCTTGGGTACACGCCTGCCATCAATTAAAGAGACTCTAATTAACCCCAAATAAAGTTCAGCTGTCCTAGTAGGATTTTCCTGACATTTGCTCAGTTGCCTGCTACATCAAAAGCCAAGGATCGCAGAGAGCTTACAAAGCATCAAAGGGATCTCATTGTTGAAAGGCATCAGTGAGAAGGGTACAAAAACATTTCCACAACATTGGATATACCATGGAACACAGTGAAGACAGTCATCAAAAAGTGGAGAAAATGGGGGGCGTGGCCAAGGATGAACACAGGATAGCAGCAGATTTCTTCAGCTCCACCAATTTCATTACATTGACAGGAATTACTTAAAAAATTAATTTTTGAAGTAATTTTCTTTCTAAATATGTTTGTTTTATATAGTTCTTGAACTATATCTAAAAAAGAAAGGAAATCTTAATAATATTCCTGTCAGAAATTACTTTGGAAATTTTCCTGTCAGTTTATCAGTCTGAAATGAGTTCCAGTAAGACAAATTCTCAAGACTCCAGCATCAAGAAAGAACTTCAGTCTCTGATAATTATAGTCCAGCAACTTACTGCTAAGATGGATAAAATGGATACTAAAATAGACACTTTCATAGAAAAAACTACAAAACAAATAGACTTGTTACATATGGACCTGCAACAACAGAAGATCCAGATGACAGGCATAGAAGAAGCTGTGAATGACATGGAAAATAGAATACAAGAAGAGGAAATCAACATTGAGTTTCTGCTGAAACAAAATACACATTTACAAACAAAGCTGGATGACCTGGAAAATAGATCTAGGCGCAATAACATTAGGATTTTTGGACTGCCAGAAAATATTGAAGGTAACAATATTACTTCTTTTTAACAACATGGCTCCCTAAAACTTTAGATTTACCAGAAGCATTCTCTTTTGGTATCGAAGAGCACATAGATCTATAGCTAATACTAACTCTAACAAAAACTATCCTAGATCAGTTATAGTTAGATTTCTATCATAAAGAGATGGTTCTTAAATCTGCTTGGGCTAAAGCTCCAGTTAAGATTAATGAAACAACTGTGCTTTGACAATGACTATTCTTCCATGGTATTAGCTAAAAGAAAAGTTTTTCTGCCACTAATAAGGGAGCTTAAAAGCACAGTTTAAAACATACCTTCTGTTTCCTGCCAAGCTTAAAATCTTCCTTCCTGATGGTCCTAAAATTTTCGATGACTTAGACTCTGCTTTACTGTTTATCAAAAAAAATAAGATTTTGGAAAAAATAGAAGAAATGGAATGGGCTAGTCCTTCGTTAAAGAGACTGGCAACTGAAACTTCGTGGAAGACTTCAGAGAAGAAGAAGAGACTAAAAACAAATGATTTGTACTATGTTTTTTCTCTCTCATCATTTTATTTTATTATTAATCTTTTTAAATATAGTTCCTGCATTTCCAAGAAGCAACAAATATTTTGAAAAAGATTTAATCAAAGTTATTCTCTGTGTGCAAAGAAATGTTTTGTTTCATAACTAGTCAAAATATCTGGAGATTTAATGGCAAGCTGTGATTTAACTTGTTTCTCTTTCTGAAGAGGAAAAATAAGGTCAGTAATTTGATACATTTTTATATGTTCTTCAAATGCTATTCCTAATTATACTTTCTTGATTACACTGCTTATGCTTGTTTGTAAATAATCTGTCATGCTTTAACTAATAATAATTAGAACTAAATAATAGTAAATAATATGTTTTATTTTTAACTCTATTAATATAAACAGTAAGTAATATTCTATTGTAGATACTTCTTATAGCTTTCTCTTACATTTTTTTTTTATTTCTGCCTTACACCCTTTTACTTTCTACTCTCTTTCTTTTCTTTATTAATATATAGAAATACTTTTGATCATATAGACACAGTAAATAATAAGATTCGCATAGGAGTTGAGTTGGGACAAAAATGTTGAGTTTTGTTACTTATTAATAATTTTGGGCTGGATTTCACTTACATAGAGTCTGTAATAACCTGTAGAATGCATTGTGAAGGTTTTGTCATGTTTAGATGCATTTACACTGCTAAATGAATGTTTGTCACTAGTTTTAATAAGTTTCCGCCAAAATGTTAAGAGAGACAATCTGGGATGTGGGCTGTCTCATGCACAGTGTCCATGAGCTACTTCAAAAGCTTCAACTCTCAGAATTCTCACAGAGAAGCTGAAAGCAGCTGGTCTCACCTTTGACCTAGATATCACACTGACACATCACAGATACAGGAATAGCAGATTAATAATATGTGTTAAAAACCTATGTCCCAAACATATACATTACTATAACTCATTTAATTCATCTGACTGACAAGCATAAATAATTTTATAACTCTATACTGGAAGAAATTGTCATGTGATATATTTTAAAGCAGTAGTATAGCATGTTTGTAAAATCTGGTTACTAAAATGTGTTTGCTGTGCATTATTTTGTATAAAGAAGACAGATTTATTGAAGGGACAGCAATGTAAGATGGTGCTCAGTAAAGATACAACTCAGTGAGATCAGATATATATATATATATATATATATATATGTATGTGTGTATGTGTGTATGCATGTGTATATATATATATATATATATATATATATATAATGTGTGTATATGTGTACATGTGTGTGTATGTGTGTGTGTATGTATATATGTATATAAATGTTTCTGAGAATCTGCTTAACTATGAAGTATGATTTATAACAATTTCTATGAATACAATATTTTATTCTATTGGCAATAATGAGTTTGAGTAAATGCTCATATACAAGCAATTCAAGGTTTTTTTTGGAAGCTGTTAACTGTATTTACATGACAGAAAATAGATGCATCCTAATATATGTAATGTCTGAATCATATTAGCCAAAGTTTTTGATTTAAATGAATGTTAGAACTTATTTTTCTCTCCTCTTGATTTCTAACATCAAGATTATTTGAAAGCTATTTGAATACAAGTGTTTTATATTACATGGATGTATATAGTAGTATGAACAGTTTTAAAAAAAAAAAAAAAAAAGGTTTATTTTAGTTTATATGATGCTGTTTTACCAAATGTGTAGTCTTGTCTTGCTAGATAATTGAACTGAAAACTGTTAACTTCAGTTAAATATAACTAGTATTAAATTGATAAGGTGGTAGCTGACGTACTGCTGCTTAGGGTAGGGGTTAACTTGAGTGGTAAATACTACTCTAAGTTAGAGTTTATAACTCCAGGCTGGATGCAAGGTTTAATCCTTACATTATTTTCACTTGTTCATTGTTATTTGTATATAGTTTTGATATCCACAATATATTTTGTACATTCATTGTCACTACAAACAAAATTGAATCCTATACAAATCCCATAAGAGATTCAATAAATACAGCTATATTTAAAGGTACACCTAAAGGAGGAGATGTAACATTACTTATCTTGTTATTTGTTATTTTGATCATAAGATTCTTAAGTTTTAAAAATGCCAAATGACATCTTTAAAAGGAATTTCTTTAAACATTAATGGATTGAATAATCCATGTAAAAGGGCAAGCCTAATAAGATACATTAATTTACATAAGGTCAACTTAGTCTTCCTACAAGAAACCCATCTCTTGAAAAAAGATATTGATAAACTCGCCACAAACAAATATACAGTATTGGTTAGTTCAGAGCACACTCAGAAAAAAGAGGAGTGGCTATTTTATGGAATAAAAGTATGCCCATTCCTAAAACCATTAAGTCTTATCAGGATGACAAAGGAATGTTTTGTATGGTTACAATACAAATTAATGGGAAGACTTACACTTTAATTAATGTATATTGGATACCTGGAATTGGTATTAATACAGTGAAACATCATCTTGATAAGATCATATCATTCTCTATAGGAGATATTATTTTAACTGGTGACTAATTGTATACTACATGAAAGTGATACTACCACTATAGGAAAGAGAAGAATTACATCTAATGCAAAACATTTAAAGGATTTTGCTAATTCTTATCATTTGAATGATATTAATAATCAGATAGATTCAAAATCATTACCATACACCTTTTTTTCTAACAGATACAAAACGTATTCAAAAATAGATAGGGTCTTTATTTCTAACCAGATGGTAACAGATTTAATTAATTCCAAAATCATTTCATGTCCTATATCTGATCATAATTCAATTGTTTTTGAATTCATGATAAAAAATACTCATAATGTTCAGATCAAAAGGATACCAGCATACTTAACTCAACTAAAAGACTATAAAAAATATATACTTTCAGAAGTAAAACATTTTTTTAGACATAAATAACACTCCTGAAGTCTCCATTATTTATGTTTAGGATGCCTTAAAATCATATCTATATGGACAAAGTATCAGATGGTATAATAATAAAAGGAAATCTTGGGATAAGGAATTGTTAGATATTCAAAGTAAATTAGACTCTTATAAACATAATAATAAAGAAAATATTATCGACAAGAAAGTTATTGAAGAAATAAACAAACTAAATGAGAAATACAAAGAAATTTTAACTCAAAGTTAAAATAACTTTAGAGAAATACAAGTTTTTGTCTTATTCAATAAGCCCCAAATACTTACATAGACTTAAAAATAAAACAAAAGGTTGAATAAACAAAACCATATCAAAGAAATCTTTTCTCTAAGGAAAAGAAGAATGTTTCTAGTATACCAGAAATACTAGATGAATTTAGAAATCACTTTCACAAAATTAACCATAATAATATTAACATGGAACCTAAAGATAAAATAAAGGAGTTTATAACCACAAATATGAATAAAAAGCTTAATAAACAACAGATTAAACTATTGGACAAGAGTATTTCATATACAGAAGTTATTACACAAATAAATAAGCTTAAATCAAACAAAGCACCGGTAATGATGATATTATACCAGAGATATATAAAATCCTTTCTAAAAATACATATTCATTAATACGTAAGGTTTTTATTTTGGCCCAAACTGAGTTAATAACCCCCATCTTGGCAATATACATTTATTTCGCCAATTTTAAAACCTAATAAAGATCCAACTAGATGTTCTTCATATCGGCCCATCTCATTACTTAATGTTGATTATAAAATGTTTATGAATATCTTTGCTGATAGATTGAAGACAATCATTCCCGGCATTATAGATATAGATCAGACAGGCTTCATTGTAAATAGAAATACTTTTGATAATATAAGAAGAACTTTAACATTAATAGATTTTGCAAATAGGAAAAAAGAAAGATTTAACACTTATTAGTCTTGATATAAGTTCAGCATTTGATTCAGTAAGTTGGGACTATCTGTTTACCATAATGAAGTGCACAAACTTCTCGGATGCATTTGTATATCTAATTGAACATTTATACAAAGGAACGTTGGCTTATATTAAGGTAGGAACATATGTTTCACAAAAAATACCCATTCTTAAATGTACAAAACAAGGATGTCCACTTTCTCCACTATTATTCACTTTAGTAATGGAGCCTTGGGCTAATTTGATCAGAAACAGTACTGACATAGAGGGTTTTGAAATAGATGAAAATACAACATCCAAAATTCAACTTTTTGCAGATGATGTTCTAATTACAATCAGCAGGATCTAATTCTTCTATACAGTCTCTATTTGATAACATGATGAATTTTAAAAGTATTTCTGGTTTAATATTCAATGAAGAAAAAACTAAAATACTACCTATATATACACGAAAAAATATTCTCATTAGTGATTTTACTAAATATGTACCCAATTCAGGTCAGATAACTTATTTAGGTATAATACTATCTAAAGATATTAAATCTATTATATATAATAATTATAATACCCGATTTCTTAATATACAAAATCTTTTTAATACCTGGAATAATATGTTTTTTACTATGGAGGAGAGACTTACAATTATTAAAATGATAATATTCCCCAAGATTTTATACTTAATACAATCAATAATACTTCCACCTACAAAAATAATTATCAAGAAACTGAACACACTAATGTTAAATGTCTTATGGGCACCTAATAGACCTAGGATTGCATTAAAGAAACATACTAATAGCTGGTCTCAAGGGGGTATTTCTTTTCCAGACTTTAATTTGTATACTATCTCTTCTATTGTAAAAGTTATTACTTTATTAATAGATCAGTCATAGGTCACAAAATGGAAAGATTATTGGGAGCTAATTAGTATACACTTCATGAAAATCTCCTTAACACATAAAAATATTATTGTAAATAACTCCATGTTATGGTTACTAAAGGAATTTTGTACTTCACCTATTACACCTAAACATATGGTTTGTTACCCATTAAATATTATTATTAGTTATCGTAACTTTATATTCATGCACCCTAAGTATAGGGAATGGAATTTTATTGTATTTCCTATAATGTATACTCAGGGTATGCTTTTGTCATCTACTTCTGAAGGAACTCATTTAGCTATAGATAATGATCTAAAGTACTGGTATCAGTTGATATCTGATAATAAAGTTAAAAATCTAGATGTTTTAAAACAAGAATTTGATCTAAGAGAAACTTGCTGGTTAGAGGTTCAGACCTTTAGACAACATCTCATTAATAAAATAGATTTAATGTCTATAACTGTTAAAGAATTTATTCCAACACTGATTGATTACTTGATATTAAATTTACAACATAAAGTTTCTGATAAAGGTAAACTTTCATACATACATAAAGTTATCAGACAAGAAACTTTTTACAGTGTAGATTCATACTGGAATTATTTCACTTCTATTAATGGGGACCCACCAAATCAACAAGATAAACAATATATATTGGAATCTGCTTATAGAACTACGTCTTCCATTGTCTGGAGACTTTATACACGGAAATTTTTACATAGATCTTTTTATACACCTTTGATGATGAATAAAATAAATAATAAAGATAATCTATGTAAGAGATGTAATGTAGAAATTAATGCTGACTGGGCTCATATGTTTTATGACTGTATAAAATTGAAAGAATACTGGAAGTCAATTAATGAATTTTTGCAGGCTCTTTTTACAGATAATTTCATTATTTCTAAATCTCTTGTATTATTCAACACACCTGTACCTCAAAGTGTTAAAAAGGCTAAGCTTCCCTTGTTCTGGTCTATTCTAGCAGTGGCTAGGAAAATAATAACTAGAAATTGGATTTCAGATACACCTCCTTCGTTCAATGAATTTAAAAATGTTATGAATATAGTGTGCCATATGGAAATAAACACAATTAGGACTAGAACAAATAGAAAAACATCTTATTTTATTGTATGGGATAATTTACAAAATTTGTTAAAAAAATTTTAATTTCAAAAGCATGGTATTTTAGTTTAATTAATTGATCTGATTGTAGTGGATGTCTTTGTAAATACTTTAGTTGTTTTGTTGAATATTATAATAATACCTATTTTTAATTACTTGTATAAAATTGTTATGATATTTCTCTTATATGTTAAAACAATAAACCTGTTTTGAAAAAAAAAAAGTGGAGAAAATATGGGACAACAGTGACATTGCAAAGCCAAGAGACCTACAGTAACACTGAAGGAGCTGCAGGAATTTCTGGCCAAGTACTGGTTGTGTACTACATGTGACAGTCTCTCATATTCTCATTATGTCTGGACAATGGGGTAGGGTTGCAAGACAGAAGCCTTTTCTTACACAGAAAAACATCCAGGCTCGGCTAAAATTTGCAAAACAATACATCAAGTCTCCCAAAAGCATGTGGGAAAATATGTTATGGTCTGATGAGACAGAGTTTGAATTTTTTGGCCACAATTACAAAAGGTACGTTTGGCACAAAAACAACACTTTGCATCACTTACAGAAAGAACACCATCCCCACAGTGAAACATGCTGGTGGCAGTATCATGCTTTGGGGTTGATTTTCTTCAGCTGGAACTGGGGCTACAGTCAAGGTGGAGGGAATTATGAACAGTTCCAAATACCAGTCACTTTTGGCCCAAATCCTTGAGGCGTCTGTTAGAAAGCTGAATATGAAGAGGAATTTCGCCTTTCAGCATGACAATGACCCCAAGCATACATCCAAATCAACAAAAGAAAGGTTTCACCAGAAGAAAATTAAAGTTTTGGAATGGCCCAGCCAGAGCCCAGACCTAAATCCAATAGAAAATATGTGGGGTGACCTGAAGAGGGATGTGCACAAGAGATCCCCTCGCAATCTGACAGATTTGGAGTGCTTTTGCAAGGAAGAGTGGGTAAAGATGTGCCATGCTGATACAACATTCCGTCTTCTTGAGTAGGAGTCTAATTAAAATCAAAAGGTGCTTCAACGAAGTATTAGATTAAGAGTGTACACACTTATGCAACCAGCTTATTGCACTTTTTTTTACATTTTATATTTTTCCCCTAACTGATTTGTTTTTCAATTGAATTGTACAGGTTATAGGTCACACTAAAGGTGGGAATCTTTTTGAAATGATTTATTGTGGTCTCATGTGCATTTATCCGAAAATGCACTTTCATGAAAAAACAACTCAATGAACAGCAAGCAGGCTTGCTGTTGCAGATCGCAGCACTGTGGTGTTAAAGGAATATTCCCTTTTTCCCCACTGTAGTGTGATCTTGGGAGTTAAGAGTATACAAGTAGTGAAATGGCTAAGACAAATCATAGCCTCAGAGGGAAAAACAAACAGTGCAGGAGTAGCCATAATAATTAAGAACCAATTCCAGGGAAAAAAAATACTTAAAACCCACGCTGACAAAGAGGGAAGATGGTGCTATGTAACATTTACTAACCCCACACTTCCAAAGCCTATAATGGTACTAATGTACACGCACTCTGCAACAACCAACAATACTTTTTAATGTCACTATACCCAACCTTAAACCAATTTAAAGATCATTACTTGGTGACTGGAACACATATCAAAACCCAGATAAGGACAAATCTAACCTGACTATAAAGTTTATAATAAACAAGCCTCATTAGCTATAAACAAACTCAAACAAGACTTCAAATTATATGACCCTTTTAAATATGGGGATAATGATGATAAGACTGGGAAATTTACATTTTATTCACAATGCCACAAAATGTGGTCAAGAACAGATTTTTTCCTAATCTCAGATATAGTTATTAACATGGACCCAACAACTATTCATACCAGATTTTTCTCAGGTCATTCTAAAATTACCCTCAACATTAACTGGGACAAAAAGATGTATATAGCGAATAGAGGTCATAACTGGTCACTAAACCCTAATTTGCTCACCAAAATGGATGTAATAAAAGGCATAGAAACAATACTAAAACATCCCTTACAAATATTGCTAACTCTCAAGTACCAATGGACATAGAATGGGCTGTGACCAAAGCACAAATTAGAGGACTGCTCATCAAAAAAGCAGCATACTATAAAAATTTTCAAATGAAAGAGGAGCATGACCTGAAAGTGAAAATAGAGCATCTTGAAAAGAAATTACTAAATAACCATCAGAAGAAAACATAGATAGATCTTTTAAAACTACAAAAGGATCTCTATATGTTAGAAACCTATCATTTTATGAAACCAGAAATGTTAGCCACCTATGCTGAAGAAGCCCAACTACCATCTCGAGCCTTGGCCAGGATTATTTCTCAACACAAAACTGTCTCCAAAAATATCAGAAGTAAACTACAGGGACAAAAATTACAAAGACATTGTTAAAATATTTGAACAGATACACTCTCAAGATATATGGAGAACAAACACTACAAGCCTCGAAGGAAGATAGAACCCTTTTCCTTCAAAGTCAGATTTCCTAAACTAGACCTAGATCAACGAAAAAAAACTAAGTGAACCCATATCAATTAATGAGATAATCACAACAACAAACACTTAAAAGCACATAGGGCACCAGGTCCGGATGGACTCACCTCAGAATTCTATAAAACATTTACCCCCTTGATTGCCAAAATACTATTCTATATACTGAACTACATAATAAACAATAAGATAAATTATATCCACTGTAATGCTTCCAAAACCATTCTTATACTAAAAAAAATGCCGACCCCAAAAACCCTGACAACTACAGACCTACTTCCCTTCTAAATATAGATACAAAAATATTAAACCACAATACTTCCAAAAAGAATGAAAGACTTGACAGAAAAAGTAATCTCTCCTGAACAATCTGGATTTACACCACATAGACAGGCTGCAATACACTAACATTAGATGCATTAATATCCTATGCAAACCATAATAACACAAACTTCTATCCAATGGTAGTAGATGCCCACAAGGCTTTTGACAGAGTCAACCTAGAATTTCTACTACAAACACTACCTTACTTCAACATACCCAAGAACTTAATTCAGATCATCCACACTTTCTATAGTAACCCATGCACATCCCTATATATATATATATATATATATAAATAAAATGTGGTCAAACAGAAGCCCGATAAAAAAATGGAACAAGATAAGACAAGGATGCCCATTATCACCCTTCCTTTTCAACCTATACTTAGAATCACTATTTTTATACATTAAACAAAATACATACCATAACCCCCAGTAACACAATTTCAAAATACTTTTCACCGCCTTTGCAGATGATTTGAACATATACTGTACTACACCGAACTCGGATATAAACAAAATAATAGCTGCAACTGAACAATTCTCGATTATGTCTAACTACAGACTAAACCTTAATAAAACCAATATTTTCCCTTAAAAAAAAAAACATCTCCTTACTAATACCACTATTAGACACAGTACAAATAAAAGAAGAAATTAAATATCTGGGAATTACCTTCTTCCAGAATAACAAGAACTTTTAAATGGCAAAACATAATGCAAAACTGCAAAAAACGGAACAATCTAAAATTATAATTCCTGGCCAAAATCTCAATAATTAAAATGAACATTTTACTGTGATTAATATATATATTCATGACATCACAGACAATTATACATAATACATTTTTCAAACAGATACACACATTTCTAACAAAATTCATATGGGAACCCAAAAAAAACAAGGATTTCCTATCCAAACTCAACACTTCCCAAGAACAAAGGAAGACTGAGTTTACCGGAGTTTAAAACCTGCTACTTGGATTATTAACACCAACAGAATGCTGAGAATAGCTGAACACAACCCGACAACAAAAAACTGGTCTCCTATGTGGTAACAATCTACTATAGATATGTCAAAGCGCTAGGTATTAATCCCAAAGGACTACCATTCCTAAACCACAAAGAAATACAAACTTACATCATAGACCCCTTAAAACACTATTAACATAACACAAAAAAACTTTCAATCTGTGAACCATGGACATGCCATGGAAATACTACAACCCCTCCATAAAAACCCAAATCTAAACAAGATGCTGAACTTGGATCCTTACCCCCGATTACAAGATAAAACAATTCAAGATATATACCCATACTTCAACTGTTCGATACAAGAAAGGAGGACGAACCTAAAATCTTCCCAAATCACACACAATAATTCTAAGGCAAATTAAGGAATTGTGTTCCAGTTACCTCCAAAACACTAATATAACCAACAGTGAGACATAGAAACCTGCAATTTGCTTTGGAAAACTATCCTCTCAACAAGGAAAACCATCACCAATTCATCAAAATGATAAGCAAAATTAAATTCCAGAAGGACCTTCTTTTCTCTAACTATTGGAGAAAACTAAATCCATCTATAGAAGACCAACAAATAAGCCAAGCAATCAATAGAACATTATAGATCATACCCCTCAAAAAAAGTTAGCCTACACTCCGCTCATGATCAATAACGCATACTTCACACCTGCAATCCATCATAAATTCAACGCATTGAAATCACCATTCTGCCCACACTACAAGGATCAAGTAGCTGACCTACTTCAACCTATTTTTGGAGCTGCAAATGTGCTTATAAGCTCTGAAACTCTCTTAAAATACAATTACAAAAAATGGGCTATCAAATATCTACATTAACATGGGAATTTACTATACTACATATTCTCCCACCTAACATCCCAAAGAAACAAGCAAACACACTCTTAATAATGTTTCTTCTAATGAAACTATATATAGTGCAGAAATGGCTAGATCCAATAAGTATCTCTTGGGAGGGTTTTAAGCAAATAACCATAAAACAACTCTTGGCTCATAAAACAGTAATGGATAAAAGAAACAAAAACATAAAACAATATTAGCATAAATCACCACAGACACTTAGGAACACACCTCAACAGAATCTAGAAATACACATGATAAATTAGTTAAACCATGGAGCGGCTATTATGAGTGTATGTACTGTATGTATACTAAGGGATATAACAGTGAAAGCATCTCTGTATATAGTGTAAATAACTGTTATAGGACCTACATTCTATAATATGAATCTCTATGTATAACATACATCTACGATCATGTTGTTTTAGATGGTATTGTCTTATTTATTTTACATTTATATGAATCACAAACGTTTTTTTCCAATAATGAGTATACAAGTAGTGGGGGTGTGGGGGCTGCAGGGGGGGGTTGCCCCCTGCATAAATATATTTAGTGTTTTGTTATGAATTTTTTTTAATATGGTGTTCATGGAGTTGTTTTTTTCGCTAAAGTGCATTTTTGGATAAATTTACTTTCGGAAAACGGACTCACGAAATTACGTTTTGGAGAAACAATTCTGGTGGGTCGAGGTAGACCCATATATATATATATATATCTATATAAATCTATATATATATATATATATATATATATATCTATATCTATAAATGTATATATATATATATATATATATAATAAAATAATTTCTATGCGTGTATACACACACACACACACACACACACACACACACACACACACACACACACACACACACACACACACACACACTTCACTTTCTTTACCGGTACTATTAAATGCAATATTTATACTTCCTGATTTTTTCATAGCAGCAGTAAACTAACTACTAGTAGTATTAAGCATTAAAAAGTAAGTGTTGTAAAAGGTATTCAACGATGTGTCTATTTTTTTTAGAACCCAAAGAGGGCTAAACATCTTCAAAAGTCCAAACTGTACAGCAGCACACAATGAATACGATGAACATAAGCAGCAAGACCACCACAGCTGTGAGCATAAAAGTTTAATAAAATAGATAAGCGCTTTTGTGTTCAAAAAAAGTGCTTCATCAGATCTAAAAACAGTCAGATATTCTATCTTATATACTAAAACCACTTACTAAAACAACCAACAGAGTAAGCAAACTATTTAAACTAGCAATCACTCTAAATTAACAATTTCCACCCTTCTAATGCTGGTTTAAGGGGTGAAGAGCTATTCAAACGTGGGAAACTGCCTGCAACCTCAAAATCTACAATAGTTCAGCTCTTTCAGTATAACCTATAGTGTCACTTCCCCTTTTGTTGACATGAACACATTGCAAAACATTGAAAAGCTATTCCCTTCATATTCAATAAAATGTCTAGCCAATGGATTCCTATTGTTTCTTTTCCTTATATCATAAAGATGTCTCAATATTCTGTCCTTCAATTTCTTACTACTTTTTCCTGCATAGAAACTAGGACATGAATCGCTTGTTGCCAGATACATACACTGATTGCAAAACTGAAAATGTGGTTTACTGGGTGAGAACTAATAGTTTAACTTAGGATGTTCGAAGGCTTGCTTTTTAGAAATGAAAGCACATGCACAACAGCTTCTACAGGGAACTGTACCTTTCCTATCTGACAAGGAATTGCTCCCTTTTCTGTGCATTTGTCCACATAATTGCTTCTTCAAAAAGTCAAGGTATTCCTGTAGGAGAAACTAGGAAACTCTCCCACAAGTAATTTGTTTTTTTCAACTGCAACAAGAAATATCCAGTTTCTACGTATAACATTACAAGCAGTATATACATAATTTGTGTATCTAAGGCCAAATCTAATTTTGTTGGACCCGTGATAACATTCTACTATTATCCCTAGTACTATTTTCAAGTTTACGTGAATAGCATGGTCTATATTTATCACTAACTCTCCCATCCCTTATAAATTTTTGGTGTACTTGTACCATATTCCTATCATATCCTCTCTCTATAAAAGGGCAGCTGCGGTGGTACAGCGGTTAGCGTTGCCACCTCACAGCAAGAGGTTCTCCAGTTCAATCCTCAGCTGGGGTACCTTCTGCACCGAGTCTGCATGTCCTCCCTATGGTCGTGGGTTTCCTCTGGGTGCCCCAGTTTCCTCCCACATTCCAAAGACATGCTGTAGGTGGATTGGACACTCTAAATTGGCCCTAGGTGCGAGTGCGTGCATGTGCGTGCCTTCTGTGGAAGGTTGGGTGCTGGGCTGGCAACTCGACACCGTAAAACTCCACTGCCAATCATGAGCAGACAGGTGATCCACTGTGGCAACCCCTAACCGGGAAAAGCAGAAAGAAGAAGAAGAATCTTCTCTCTATGAAACTGTCTGTCATGTTATCCATGGTGTTCTTAAAATTAGTCTCCAGTGTGCTTAATCTGGACACTCTTGCAAACGGTCCTTTTACATTATTGGGGTATACATATCTAGAATGCATGCTGTCACCAACTAACAAGAGGTATTCAAATTTCCCATACCAATCACTCTCAATATATACATCCAAAAAGTTCACTTTAGTATCTGAACTTGTCATAGTGAAGAAAACTGGTAGTGGAGTTCAGATAGTTACAAACAAATCTAACTCATAGTACCAATGTTTTTCTCTGGCAGAAACATGGATCACTAACTAAAACCTCATTCTAAACCCAGCCAAAACTAAATTACTCCTCTTCAGCCCTCACAGATCTCCACCCTCTTCATCTAACGTTTCATTCTGCTCTCATAACACCACCATCACACCCAGCAGTCACGCCAAACTGCTAGGCCTTGAAATTGACAATAGCCTTAAATTTGACATTCATATCTCCAGTCCACAGAAAAATGGGCCTACTTTATCGCAACAAACAGTTTCTCACCAACCATTCTAAGGTTACCACAGCCAGGACATACCTCCTACCGACCCTACTTTACGCCTCCCCCGTGCTTACCAACCTCCGAAAAACTGAGCTCAAACAACACAGCTGCTACAATAAAATAGCCAGATTTGCCATAGGATTCCCTTCTAGAACCCACCATTGTGAAAACCTCAAAAAACTCAACTGGCTAGAACTCCCCCTGACCCTTCAAGTCAACCAACTAGCACTTGCTCACAAAGCACTACATCATCCAGGCAACATACCAGCCCTGCTGCAACTACTCACCACTACTAGGTCCCGGAGATAAAGTACCCAACACCTCCTTAAGGTAACAAACTTTAAAAATGAGGCAGGTAGATCCGTTTATAGCCGCTTCATCTCTAAAATCTGGAACTACCTTCCAGCTCACATAATAAATAACTCCACCACCCAATTCAAAAAAACTACTCAAAACACACTTCCTGAATCACAGATTATGTACCTGTAACACCCCTGGATAGTAACTCGTATGTCTCTGTTTTCCAGCAACTAGAGTAACAGCTTATCCACTGCTTTTGTAAAGTCTGCCTGGGGTAATAGTATCACTGAACACTGTAAAGAAACCTAAAGGACAGAGTATGTCTCTCGTGTAAAAATGAGTTATGGAAGTTATCTACTCTATCTTCCTGCGATACTTGCTGTTAAACACCTCTATAACATGTATATATTAATGTAGCCTGTGAATGTGGGCAAATACACTCTTTGGTTAACTATCTTATACTATCTTATATGTACTATACTTCTATATGAAGTATAAAAGATTGTATACTCTATATTTTGTTTAATTGAACCTTTTGGTTAACATGGCTCCCTCTCCTCTGCTACTTTCCTAGACCTATCTAAAGCATTTGACATGGTCCCACACAAACTTATCTCTGTCCTCAATAACCTTTCTCTCAGTCACCAACTAGTTTCAGAGTTACCTGTCTGACAGCCAACAATCCATTGTATGGCAGAATGACATATCTCTCCAACTACCTGTCTCCATAGGGGTTCCCCAAGGATCCATCCTTGGACCCCTACTCTTCTCTGTTTATACCAATAATCTAGCCTCTGCCACTAAGCATGGCACACTCATACAATTACGCAGATGACTCAATCATCTGCTCAGCCCAGTCCCTACCCAAACTGCAAAAAGTCACACAGGAAGCCTTTTCCTCTGTTGAAACTTGGTTATCTGATGCCCAATTAATACTCAACCCAAACAAAACTAAACTACTCATCTTCCAACCCACCAAACATACTCAAAAACAACGCTCACTTTAACATCACAGCAAAAGACAACACCACTATATACCCAACTGAACACACCAAATTGCTAGGAGTGGAAATAGACAAACTAAAATTTGACATGCACATATCCATGACCATAAAAAAGTCCACAAAAAACTAGGAGCGCTAAGCAGCAAAGATTTCAATAGCAAATTCCCACCTTATCTCCACCCTACTTTATGCCTCTCCAATATATACTAACCTAAGGCAATGCGATCTAAACAAGCTAGAGACCGGAGACAACAAAAATCGCCAAATTCACCACAGGGGCATCCTACCGTAGTCACCACTCTCTCTCACTTGCTGAACTGGGCTGGCTTGAACTCCCTCACCTCCTTCAGTGGTATCAACTCTCACTCGCCCCCAAACTAGTAAACCATCCACTAAAATGTCCCATCCCTCCAGAATCTACTCCAACCCTATCGCACCACCAGATCACTAAGATCTAGCAACAAATATCACTTGCAGATCACTAATAGTGCTTCACCAGCAGAGTTATTCTCTTGCACCATAGCCAAATTATGGAATTCTCTCCCACCCACAATTACCTCCATACCATCATGCACCCACTTCAAAACTTTACTAAAAGCGCACCTAAACACATGCTGGCTATACCCTTGCAACTCTCACTCTAATATCACCCACCCCATCCAACCACTACCTCTCTTTCCACTTCACTAATTACCTTGATTATAGCAAGCTCAGATGCTCATAAGCCTAGTACTTATTATACAGAAGGAACTTCATATTGTAACATTTGTTAATGTCTTATGTACTTCACAGATAAAGATTCTAGTTGTCTACTGATGTACTATGCTCTTAATCTGTAAATATGTTGTAAGTAAGTAATTGCTATGTTAAACTGTTAAATCACTATGTAATCCAATGTAACTACTGTCTGTTTATTTTAACTGTGGAGCTTTTCTCCCCGGGCCTCCACTGAAAATGGACCTACATCCAGTCGGGCACTCCCGGTCAACAAATGTAAATAAATAAATAAATAAATAAATAAATAAATAAATACATGTCTTTCTCTTGTTAATGATTTTTCTGCTCTGGAGCTTTTCTCCTCGGGCCTCCACTGAAAATGGACATATATCCAGTTGGACTCTCCCGGTTAACAAATGTAAAATAAATAAATAGTGTCCTACCCATAAAATAAATATGTCCTCCAGGAGACAATGATAAAATAAACAGTTTATCTACAATATCATTCTGTGAAAATACACAGTCATCCTCCTCTTTTACTAAGCAGTAGATCTGCACATGTATTTGTGCATGGGGTGCCCACAGCAACCCCCCAGCGCTGTAGATCTATGGAATCATCAAACAAAGATATTATTCGATATAAGATCTAACAAAAAAGAGAGGTAGTATTTATAGTCAAACCTGAGTAATTACTCTTATTTAGTAACACAGATCTAATGGCATACATCCCACAGTCATTTGGTAAGCAAGGAAATAGACTCTTTATATCTAATGTTGCCAATAACAGATGTCTGGCATCACCCCTTGTACTTGTAACATCAAATAAATCACGAAAAAACTGTTTTGTGTCTTTTAAAAATATGTGGAAAGGATTGCAGAATTTTCTTCAACCACTGAACAGGGCTGAGTTACCCACTTATCCCCTGCGACAATAGGCACCATGGTGGGTC
The DNA here is from genome assembly GCF_019279795.1 of Protopterus annectens. Lineage (NCBI taxonomy): Eukaryota > Metazoa > Chordata > Ceratodontiformes > Protopteridae > Protopterus > Protopterus annectens. Next base: position 172,241,954 of record NC_056732.1, read on the forward strand.
AACCACATCCTTATGCATCTTTGTCAGCCCTTTAATAGTAGGTACAAGGGAGAATTGAATATACAGAGCATCGTATGTAGTGTAGTCAATAGATCAATTCATTAAAAGTTCATACAACACACTATGTACACAAGTAATAATACTATGTGCTCTAACTCTATCAATACTGCAATAAGTAGCCTCATCATTGAGCAATAACAATTTTTCTAGAGTAATCACTAGAGTTCATAACAACTGACCCGCTATTAGTAGTTCAATTTGCAAAACTGAGCTAAGCATTTTTAAGCTCAGCTTATCTAGCCATTTACCTAAATAATATTACAATTTTTTGTTGATCCCTGCAGGACTTCACCCAATGACTCACCCATCTGCACCCAACTAACCCATTCATTCTGGGAAGGGGGCAGCAACCAGATATTCATGGACTAGATGAAAGCCCTACATCCCATTCATTCTTCCCCTGCATGAGTAGGGTGGTAGAGATCAGGCCAGCTTGCTGGTCTTTGGGATGGCCTACTCTTTGCCCCTTGGCATTTCTTACAAATTCTGCCACTGTAGACTCCCGAGGTGCCTGTACATGCTTCATTTTCTTTGACTAACCGGTGCAAATGCACTTGGACAATGCGGGCTTAGACTCAAGACTCTGCTGGGCATAACACCTAGTGCTCCTGTGCGGCGAGCCAGAACCAACTCTTCTCAGAAGAGGCAATCCAACAGTGGCTGCTCACTCCCATCCTCTCTGGCCTGCTCCTGCAGGTTTCCATGCTACTAATCAAACCTGGATCATCTGTGCCAGTGTCAGAATTTTATCCCACTTTATCATGCAGCTGGCTACAATAATATTACACATTCTGAGAACTTTGGGGGCAAAACCTTTGTGGTCTTAATACCCATGATAAACGTACATGGGGATCTCATGTTCATGCAACTTTTTTCCAAATTTTTTGGTCTTGCAACCCCCTCTGCAAATATTTCTTAGAAAACATCTCTAGATTTCTTCCTGGGACATCTTTAGATACTTCAGCACTTCAAGAAACACACTGGCCAAAGTCTCCAATGTACGCAGACACTTCAAGACATGTTTGATTGCAAGACATCTCTGAATTGAAGACCTCTCCTGTTTCTTTTCAGCAATTTGCCATTGCAGTATGAATGACACATGAAATTGTTTGCGCCCATTTCTTCAAAAACAACTACTATGGGTTGTTTTCCAAGTAAAAACCTGTGGAATTCTCACTTTATCAACTTCTTTCAGTTCAGAAACATGTACTGCATCTTTTTTTAAATTACAGCAAAATGTGTGTCGTGACCGATTACCATTTCTTGAAACAGACTCGGATTTTCAGAAGCCAAAATAATAAATATAGAAATGCTTCTTTTTAAATCTATGATCTATAAGTAACTGAGCAAGAGAGCTCCCTGCTGTGGAATATTTCTACACTGCAGTAAGTTAAGTGGTGTCCATACAGATGTCCCGTAATACTCAGTAAATAAGTATTTGTGGGCCACACTGCCTCTCAACATAACCATTCAACTGTGCATAGAAGGAAAAAGATGCAACTTGTTGAAATTCTCACTGTTCTAAAAATCAACTCCATGTGTTGGCAAAGTGTGGACCATTACTCAACATACCCATGTCTAGAGTGCTATGCCACAAAAGTATATCTTTCAGTGTGCTGGTGACTACACCTCTGATTGTAGTATCAGTTCACTTTGTGACTTCTGGAAAAACTTTTAAACAGCAGTATTTGCAGATTAGATGCATTTTCCTGATAATTAGACAAAACAGTCTAACTCATTCTATGATCCATCTAAATCTGAATAAATTAACAGACTATATTTATATTGTTTTACTATTATGTTGTGCTTTACAAACATCTCACCTTACCTGTGTATGCATTTGTGGTCAAAATAATACAAACATCTTCTTTTCACTTCACAATGCGAAGGCAACAGATATACATTACCAACATTTCTTCCCTTGACTGATTTGGCAACTTATTTGCTTTGAGGACTAAACCACTGGTCCTCAATTCTGGCCCAATTTCTTATAGCAACATGGAGCATTTATATCCCCGGATCGTTTTCTGTCACATTTAACTGCAGTATCACACCTTCCAATTATATCGTCTTGCTGCTTTGGAAAGTACAAATGATCCAGCACACCTGCTACGTGCATCTTATTTTATGGCTTATAAAAAAAGCTTTTTCCAAGTCATACATTTGTGAAAGCATCAGCATTCTTTGCAGCATTCTAACAGTCAGAGAAAGTTCTCGATTTGTAGGCAACTGGTTTACCTTTTTGCAATATCAACGTACCAACTCCATTGTGACTCGCATCTACTTTTAATATCACTGACTGGCTATTCACAACAAAAATATGTTTCACTGTAGAAGCTTTCCTCACAAACAGTTTGAGGAATTCAAAACATCTCTTATTCCATCACTCCAGTAGCATGTCACATCTGTTTCAATTTCTCATAATTCCAACATATATCTGGACCAAACTTAGAAAGTACTATGGTGTATATAGAAATATCTCAAGTGGTTGATTGTCCTCAGCCAAAGGCACCTAAACCATAATGTTTATGTATGTCCTCACCTAATTTCAAGCACTCTGAAGTAAAAACATGACCCTTCTTCTTTCGGCTTTTCCCGGTTAGGGGTTGCCACAGTGGATCAGCTGTTTCCATTTCTTCTTGTCCTCCGCATCTTGCTCGTCACACCAACCATCTGCATGTCCTCTCTAACCACATCCATAAACCTTATCTTAGGCCTTCCTCTTTTCCTCTTACCTGGCAGCTTCACCCTTAGCATCCTTTTCCAAATATACCCAGCATCCCTCCTCAGCACATGTCCAAACCAACGTAATCTCACCTCTCTGGCTTTGTCCCCAAACTGTCCAACCTGGGCTGACACTAATATACTTATTCCTAATCCTGTCTACCCTTGTCACACCCACTGCAAATCTTAACATCTTCAACTCTGCCACATCCAGCTCTGACTCCTGCCTTTTTGTCAATGCCACCGTCTCCAACCCATATAACATAGCAGGTCTCACTACCCTTTTGCAGACCTTCCCTTTCACTTACTGGTACTAGTCTGTCACAAATCACTCCTGACACTTCTCCACCCTGCCTGTACTCTCTTCTTCACCTCTCTTCCACACTCGCCATTACTCTTAACTGTTGATCCCAAGTATTTAAACCCATCCACCTTAGCCAACTCTACTACCTGCATCCTCACCATTCCTCTATCCTCCCTTTAATTCACACACATATATTCCATCTTAGTCCAGCTGACCTTCATTCCTCTCCTCTCTAGAGCATATCTCCACCTCTCCAGAGTCTCCTCAACCTGTTCCCTACTCTCACTACATATCACAATGTCATCTGCAAACATCATAGTCCACGGGGACTCCTGTCTGATCTCGTCTGTCAACCTGTCCATCACCAGTGCAAATAAGAAAAGGCTCAGAGTTGATCCTTGATGTAATCCCACCTCCACCTTAAATGCATCTGTCACTCCCACTGCAGATCTCACCGCTGTCACACTACCCTTGTACATATCCTGTACCACTCTTACACACTTCTCTCCCATTCCCAACTTCCTCATACAATACCACAACTCCTCTCTAGGCACCCTCCCATTCCCAACTTCCTCATACAATACCATAACTCCTCTCTAGGCACCCTGTCATATGCTTTCTCTAAGTCCACAAAGACACAATGCATCTCCTCCTGACCTTCTCTGTACTTCTCCATCAACACTCTCGGAGCAAATATCACATCTGTAGTGCTCTTTCCTGGCATGAAACCATCCTGCTGATCACTAATCATCACCTCCCTTCTTAACCTAGCTTCCACTACCCTTTCCCATAATTTCATGCTGTGACTGATCAGTTTTATCCCTCTGTAGTTACTACAGGTCTGCACATCACCCTTATTCTTAAAATCGGTACCAAAACACTTTCTCCACTCCTCAGGCATCCTCTCACTTTCCAAGATTTCATTAAACAATCTGGTTAAAAATTCCACTGCCATTTCTCCTAAACACCTCCATGCTTCCAAAGGTATGTCATCTGGACCAACAGCCTTTCCATTCTTCATCCTCTTTACAATAGCTATCCTTACTTCTGCCTTGCTAATCCATTGCACTTCCTGATTCACTATCCCCACATCATCCAGCCTCCTCTCTCTCTCTCTCATTCTCTTCATTCATCAGCCCCTCAAAGTACTTCTTCCATCTGTTCAACACATTCTCCTCGCTAGTGAGTACGTTTCCCTCATTATCCTTTATCACCTTTACCTGCTGCACATCTTTCCTAGCTCGGTCCCCCTGTCTAGCCAATTGGTACAGGTCCTTTTCTCCCTCCTTAAGTGTCCAACCTTTCATACAACTCTCTAAACGCCTTATCCTTAGCCTTTGCCACCTCTCTCTTTACCATGCATCTCATCTCCTTATACTCCTGACTACTTAAACATGACCCTATATATTTAAATTCTGTAACCCCCCCCCCAATAACTCATTTAAATTTATGTTTCACTTTCTCACTCATTCAGTAACTAAATTACGCCTTTTTTCACACTGCTCTCTAGGAACAAACCATAACAGTATATGAACACTAACATTAATAATGCCTTCAAGCCCCCTGATCACCCATACAACAGCGCTCTGTAAAACTTCGGACAAGAAAGAAATATCAAAATGGGAGGTTAAGGATTTCTATATCTATACAAGTAAAATGTGCACAACTTACAACATTTCATCAAAGTTTAATCTGGCAAAATATGTAATTTCACCAAATACAGAAAATACAAAGCATTTGTCAAAGCAGAAACAAGTTTAACTGTATAAAGTGGATACAATTCTGTATGGGCATTAAGGATCTACACATATGCAAACTTGGACAGGCATCACAGCACTAACCGTACAATTCAGCCAGTAGGCTCAATTTGTTTAAATATACCCACTCTCTGCATTCTGCCCAACTGCTTTTCAATTCTTTTCATCAAGACTATTCAAAACTTTCCTTGAGCATGTGCCATACATAGGTAAAATGAAAGGCTGTGTGCAAACATGATCTACCAAGATGATCCCTCCCACCCCAAAAAAGGTGGCTACTACATTGCCAAGCTACAGCAGGGACCCTTACAACACCTGAATAAAGTAAGATCCCAATAGCAATATTCTTCACTTATGCCTTTAGGAACAGACTGCCAGCCTTTGCTCTTGGTGACCATGCATCTTGCCAGTCTGATCTAACCAGGAGTTGCAGCTACTGACAAGGTTCAGGGGGCTATATAATCATATCCTTCCTAAACAGGCTGCAAACAGTGGCTGATCACTGAAATGGCTACAGCAGTACAAACCTCCAGCTAAGGTCATTTTATTAAATCAGTATCACAGTAAGTTATCACTGGCCAAGACATTTAACATAATTATTAAACTTGGAGTCCAATTAATAATTAGTTGGCTTATTAGTGTCAGAAAAAACACTAAGCCACTGACTGTTCTTCACCACAGTGTTAGGTGGGATCCTGTTTTCCTCCCAATTGTCACCACTCCCCAATAAACTTAATTCCAGATTTGATTCATCATTCTCTTACAGATTTACTATAATAAATATTTGCAAAGCATCATAACATCACAATAAGAAAACAAGTACACTTTTAGTTTAGTAAATAAACTTGACTACCACTTCACCCTCTTCAACACCTATGCCTGTACTGCATTCCACAATGCAACTCTGCACCTAGTAAAAACAAGAATAAGTTTTAATGCACCTTGTCTGCATTGAATTATGGTGGATCAAATCCCCTGAATGAAAGTGGCTTGATTCAAAGCAATATGAAATGTCCCTGCACCCGTTACACCCTTAGTGGTCTTGCCTATGTCTGGTGAAGTCCAGCTCTTGGTGACAAAGAATTTGGCACATCAGGCCTCTCTATCAGCAGTTGCTTCCTCATGTTCTTGCAAACTCATATCCATTACTTCAGTAATGCTGTCTACCTTAGACACTGCCTACCCTTCTTTTGCCTTCAATCCTTTCCAGCATCAGTGTCTTCTCTAGTGAATGCTGCCTTCACATGATGTGGTTAAAATATTGGAGTTTTCTTTTTACTAACAGACCTTCCAGTGAACAGTCTGGCCTGTACACAAGGAAATAAACCCAATCTGATATTTTACAGTCCACAAATTCCTCAGACCTTTTCTGCAACAATACAGTTCAAAAGCATCAATTTTCCAGTACACACAGCCTTAGTAAAAGCCCACCATTCACAGCATTATGCTATTACAGGAAAAACCACAGCTTTACCTATATTAACCTTTGTTGACAGTATGTGTTTCGGCTTTTTAAAATTTCATGCACATATGCCATGGCTTTCTTTATAATAAAGCAAGTATCTTTGAATTTCATAGCTGCAACAGCCATCTGCAGAAATGTTCCGAGACCAGGAAAATATAATCTGTGACTGCCTCCACCTCTTCCCCATCTACTTGTAAAGGTTTTATTTATTTACAACGTGGGGTATCAAGCTGTTGTACTTTCCACTTTCCTTCTCATAGACAAACCTCAACTCTTCCACACATTCAGCTTTCAACAAACCTCAACTCTTCCTCACATTCAGCTTTCAACAAACCTCGAACTCTTCCTCACATTCAGCTTTCAGAGTGATATCATCTACTGGGTCTATGTCCGATGACAGAATTTTCAGAAACTTGAAATTCATATGGTTAAGACCATATGATTGAGTTTCTGAAAACTCAGACATGTAAAAAAAAGGTAGATTTTTTGTTTTTGTAGGGGGCAAGCCTCCCCTGCACCCTCCACAACCCCTTCAAATTATATATACCAACTCTGAGATGGTACAACAGTGAGGAAAAGGCTAATTTCTTGATCAGCACTGTACTGCAATCTCTATTTAAAAGCTTTGGGCTTTCAAAAACTACTTCCTGAGAACTATCAACTGACAGGGATCCCATCTCCTATATGAAGTTATTAACATTTCTCCAGGAGATTTTGATTCCAGCATCCGATGTCCCATAATGGTACAGAAATGTAATTCATAGCTGGTTCTAGATATCCTAAAATTGTTAAACAGTCAGAGATATTCAGCAGAACCTCGGGCCAGTTGCACAATGCTACACATTATTAGTATTATGCATACCTTCTAAAATAAGTCATACAGAGAAGTCACAAATGGTAGCAGTCTTAATGGGACCAAGCAAAAGGTCAATTCCACAATGAAGACCAGACATAACTGGGCTCTCAGAAACATGGTTAAAATGCAATATGCTAAACTGGACAACATGGTCACTCAGTGTTTAAAGATCTCTGCCTCAACTGCACCACCGTGGCGCAGTTCTTAAGATCTTATCCTCACATATCCCTTGGTCCAGGGTTCAACCCAAATCTCTGTTCATTGTATCTGTGTGGAGGCTGAATGTTTGCATCTGTATGGGATTTCCTGTAGGCAATCCAGTTCCCACCCATTTCCTAAAAGAACATCCTGATTGACTACTCTAAAAATTCCATATAGACTGCATTTACCCTAGCCTTTGTGACCTGGGCCATAGTCAAAAAAGTTCAGGATACATAGTTCACTTTCCCATTAACAAATGAAAAAAAAATCTGTGTTCTCACATTAGTCATCAATGCACTGCTTTTCACATCAGCACCTGTGGGCAAAATACTGAAGTAGCTATGAAGAGCTTTCCAATGATTTATCTAGGAATATCATACTTACTCTAGATATTCTCAATGTAAATTGGATTAGTCATGGCAAAACACTCTAAACAAGGCACTAGCATTTAAAAGCCTCATCCAAATCATACCTGAATCTAACAGGCCAAACAATAATGAAATGGGAACAAGGCATTACTTGCTAAAGTGATACCAATGCTTGGAAAATACTGTAATTAAAAAAAAAAACTGTTTCACAGAGGTACAGTTCTCATACTAACCTGAAGCATTACCTGGAACAGATGCACTGAACTGGAATGTTTATCCCACAAATCAATGCAAATGATGCTTCAGCGACTAACATCCAACTAAGAGTATGAGTTCTTCCTGCCAAGATGTGAAGGACTGAAAGAGAAAATACCACTTACCTATTCCTACATTTTAAAATCAGCTTAAAGAAAGGAATACTATTTAAAAACGTTTACAAAGTTTTCAATGACCCAATTTCACATAACGAAAATGTGAAATCAGGGTAGAACGCAGAGGTGTAATTAAAGCTGCATGGTCAGTTTTCTTAAAATAAGCAGAAGACACTTTTAGCTGTCTATACTCAGAGATCTGCATCCCTCTTAAGGAGGATTACTTCCGGCAAGATGCAGTCACCATTCAAACACGTAGCAGTTACTGTACTGCATAAACTGTCCAGCCATCAGTAATTAGTGACCTCAGACATAACGCAACTACTGTATAAGCAACTGACAGAACACGGTCTAGAATATGGATTGTTAGCCAATTACCAACGTGGGTTTCAAAATATGTACAGCACTCAAACAGCAATAGACCGTGTCAGACTAGATTTGTACAAATATGGACTACGAACAGCCACAACATTAAACTGATTTACTCAGAGCATTTGAAACCGTGATCCAATGCTTCTCCTTAGAAGGGTAAAGAGGTATGCATTTGGTGAAACTTCCTAGACAAGGATCAGCAATTATTCAAACTGTTCATTCACTTAAAAATTGCTCGGTGAAACTTACTGTGAAATAAGGCAGCTACAGAAAGGTGTTGGGCCCTATCCTTTTCTCCCCTCTCTATAATAACTTGCTACTGGATTCTATAAAACTCATTATCCCAGTAGAGCCAGAAAAGGAGACTGATGTAGCTGAACACACCAAGAAGAATCTAGGATGATTCTGAAAAAGTCTGTGCTTGTCTTATTGCAAACAAGCCAACACTGGACCCTACACAGTAAAGCTGCAATGTTTTCTGGCACCCCCCCCCCAAAAAAAAAAAAACTGTTCCAGGCTGTTCCTATTTGTCACCAAGGATTGAGAAGGTACAATTTTATTCAACCCGCCCACCCCATTTTACATGGGGTAGGGATATCACATCAAAATTAGTCAATGGGACCAAAACCACCTTAAAACCAATGTTTCCACAGCTAACTTGCTAGCCCTGACGTAGTTCAATTTAGTATCTGGCTAGGTCTAAAATTTCACAACATACACACACAGTGGTGTAGCAACAGACAGTCTGCTGTACAACATTAAACACCAGACTCTTGATACTAGAAGAGCTTCTGAAATAAATAAATGTCACGTAAGTGTATTAATTTAATTTCAATTCGTAAACAGGAACAAACCAATTAGACAAATGCTATCGGCTTCCGTAAAAAAGTTACGCCACTTAGACTTCTACTAAGTCATCATGTACATGGCCATTTACAGTTTTATCAAGAAAGCTACCTTTTCCCAAAGCAACATTCCTTGTTTAAAGAATGTGCATGGTTTGGAACCATCTATATTCCCACACTAGTACATCTGCTGGGTTAGTTACTTCTGAAGTTTGGGCCCCTATTCACAGCCATCCTATAATGCATGTAAGGAATCGGATCAGTGATGAACTACAGCCGCTGCCTTAGCTGGGTCAAGAAAGTTTTTTTAGGACAGAGGGAAAAAGGACCCTGAAACAAACTGGGTACAAAGTTTCTAAATCTCAACATATTTAGTCTACAAAAAGTCTTATAAATAATATAAATATAGCCCCTTTTCTCCCAATATCAGGACAGAAATCCAGTTCACAAAAAAACACACTCAGCCTATTACTAGTTTTCCACAAGACTGCCATATTGTTTTAGGTTAATGCGTATGTGCAAAAATTACAATACATCTGCATATGTTCCTAATTACCACAGTAGAAAGGGGTATAATATCTATGTGCCCTTTATATCTCAGCAAAATCCACATTTGTCCATTTATCCAACAACTGTTCCAAACAGTCTAATATTTCTTCACCTTGAACAGTCTTCCACATGTATTTGCCCTCTACCTTTACAGCTGTAGCGCAGTTGTTGATAACTTGAGTGCCAGCTCAGCTTCTTTACAAGTTTGCTTCATTGTCAGTAAGGTTACTAAAATGTTTAACATCCTCTCCATTGAAGTGCTGCACTCTCTGCTTGTTAAACATATCATCAGCTGCAGATGACTTCCCTATAATCCTCTTCAGGGAAGATGGCAACTCTGCTGCTGCCTCCTGAGCCACGAAAAAGACTAAAGCGATGCTTCCTTGAGGGACGCAGGCAATTTGACCAACCCAGCAGCTGCAAAACCAAAGCATTTTTCCCCCCATTCTATTCTTTGTGGTTCCCCACATTCATAGAAGGAAATCCACTTGTAGGAGTATGTGCATGAATTTTTAATGTAAAACGTGAATCTAAAATTGAACCAATATGCTAAATGAAAAATACGATTTGGGAAGAGACCAAGAAATCGTATTAACAACAGATCTCCATAACCAGAATGTCAGATTCCATCATTTTTAATCAAGTTTCAGTCATTTTCATTCGTATATAGTTTTACACAATTATAATGCCTATGATAGCTCTTTTAAATGAGACAAGCAAATTCACTGGCTCTACAGACCTTAAATCACTTTATCTAATGTGAAATCTGCTTTTCACAATAATGTTTCTTGACTGGTCACTATAGATAAACAGATATATGTATACACACACAAAAATATTTTACGCCATACTAAATAGCCATGTAGCTCACTGGCGCGACTTCTAAAACTCAGCATCGCAAGCATCAATATCTTTTGTTGGACCTTATGCCCTCAACAACAAAAAAAAAATGGCATATATGGCAGAGTTTTTTTCCTTGCTCATTCCAACTATAAAACTCATCTCATCATCACTGTAATTTTCTCTCAAAACTCAAAGTTATAAATGCTCACAGCTTTCTTTCCTGCAGCAAGGAGGATCAGAGCATGTTATATCTTTTGAGGCTTTTCAGAAATACCACTCACAGTCAGGAATAAATCATATTCCTAGATAATTCCTAGATCCAAAACACCTAGTTCTTAGACAAACTATCCTGGAAACAGAACAGACTTTTTAGAAGGTATAGCTACATTAGCTTTAAAACAAAAAAAAATTAACCATTTTGCATTGCTTCATTTCTGGCCTACTTCCCATATCATGTAACATTTGGCACATAAACATTTGAAAAAGCAAGACATGAGAAGTACTGCTTCCAACTGCACCTGCTCATGCTACACAGTGTAAAGGAAGCCTGACCATGAGATCCAGCCACTGGCAGACAAAAAGCGATATACCTACAATCGCAGCAACCTTCAAGAAGCCACCACTCCAAACAGTTCTGGAAATCATTAAGTTACTAGCTGCTCTACAAACAAAATCACACATCTAAAACTGGCACAATCATGACCTCCTATGGACCTTACTCGCCTTCCGACTTCCTTAAAGAATTTACCAATCTGCCTCAAACTTCAATAATGGTCATCACACCACCTTTAACGCCCCCTATTACTCCTCCTTTCTTACTTCTCTGCATTTAAGACAAAAAGCAGAGAGAATTACTGGAGCATTATCTTTGATACCCCCCACCCCACCTCAATTAAGTAATCTCATCCCTTGATTATCGTGCGTCATGAACACCTTAACTAGCTCTCAAACTTAACTGGTTCTTCAATGAATTGCAAACATTCTTTTTTCCCCCCAAAATAACTGACAAGAACAGACAAAATCAAAACAGCTACAGATCTATTACATTATTGACTTTAAAGACGAACAATTTTGCAAAGATATTAGCACACAGGATCAGAAATAATATTCTCCAATCTATTTTCCACATACACGATTTCAAAAGACAATAGGAGGGACAGGATCCAATACTCCTCTGGTTAAATCTACAGGGGATGGTAAACTACAAAACTCTGTGCAGTCCTATTAACTGACTTTCAGAAGGCATTTCATATGCTCAATTTGCATTTTGGACCTCCCTATGCAATTTTCTGACATAAGCAGATTACAAATGGAGATGTGGCAGATGGATAAACTAACAGCCTCTCATCTGCAATCACATTGGCCTAGTGGTCTAGGTATTTACGTTATAGACACAAGGTCCTGGGTTTGATTCTTACACAGGGTAATTGGCTAGGCTTAACCAAATGCAGCCAGAGTACACTCGTGATTATACACACTTCTCTGAATGAGACAAATAGTTCAAAAAGTCTAACATTATAGTACTGCAGTTAATTCAAAGAGTAATTGCTCGATCCTGTTCAGAATTTTAGCTAAGGGGGTTATAGTTACCTACAAAGTCTTAATGCTCTACTGTTGTTTCAATGATTAATTAAAACATTCTTACTTATAAAGAAGACCAGATCCAAACACAAAGAAGAGTGAAAAACATTACAGTAAATGTACAATATCTTGTGCTCCTGTTCCCTCATTCTCACAATATCATGCAAAAACACAGTTTGAGCTTCTTTGAAAGACATCTGCTGAAGAGGGTCTGCTTAAATGTGCCAGGCAGCCTTGTTATTGGCCGTTTGTGTTGTTAACCACTGTTCATCACCATTGATCGCCAGGAAGAACTGAAGCAAGAAAATAGACTGTAGCCTCAAATGTCTTCAAAAAAGAAGCCATCAAATTAAACAAAAAGCTGCTTTCACAAATCTCCTAGTAGAGCAACACGCACAACTAAAGAAAACACACCACTCTAATCTCTGCTCGTCCATTAAAGCCTGGCAATTTAAATGTACAAGGCAGCCTTGTTATTGGCTATTTCGACTGCCATTACTGTTTTATCATGACTGGCCCACCAGGAAGAACAAACAAGTAAACAGTTCATAGGCACAACATCTTTAAAAACACATCACTTAATATACCAAATTAAACAAAAAGGCCGTCTTCCTAAACCCATTACAAGGGCAAGAGGCCCAACAAATTAAAATAAAAGAAATCCATTGCTCTGTTTAACCTCTGTTCTGAAACCTTGGAGAAAAACTAATTCCTGTAGCAAGTATGCCTGCAGAAGTTAAGATTTCTACAGTATGTCCAGAAGATGAAACAGGGGTGACATGTTCAATACTTCAGAAACAGGAAGCAAAAGAATTTGTACTCTGTGAATAAAAACACATCCTCAGAGTTACCTGGCAGAACCAGTTTAATCCAGCACAACATAGAAGCCATGCCTGCTAAGAAAGCAAGTCTGAAATCACACTAGATAGCAGAATCCAAGCACTGAGCAGTTAGGGAGGAGATACAGGAATGGCTTGATACTTACTTAAACTTGTGGTCACAGAAAAATGCTAAAGTAAGTGAAATAGTCCCATTATAATGGTCCCCAAACTCAACGGGTCTCAAGTTTTGTAAGTGCTTCATAAAGTTGAACACAGATATAAATTAATTCATTTCCTTGTTCTGAATCAACAAACTAATAAAATTAAGGCTAGGTTTATGTCCACTTTGGACCCGACAACAGGTTACTTGCAAATTTCAGGCTAAAGAAAAGAAAAAGAATGCATTTTCTACACCAGGTGGACGCATTCACAACAGAGTTGTACTTTTGCTCTCCATTGCGCACATGCAACATTCCACAGACTGACAAAATTCTAAAACCCCAGACCAAGTATGCAGCAGCCTACCTGGATGAAGAGGTAAAAATTTCTAAGGAGGAGAAAGCCAGTTCCTTAATCTTAGAGCCATATCAGGGTGACCCTACTGCTAATTCCTTTAAGTACAAACTACGCAAAGCAGAAAACTCGTCAATTGGGTTATATAAAATCAAATGAGCAACAGTCAAACCAAAGGTTGAAAAGATTGAAATAACCTACAATTAGCCCCATGACAGTCAGTAAGAAACAAGTGAAAGCAAGCCTTTAAACAATTAAAATCCATGTTTAATAGTTCCAGACTTCTCAAAAAAATTCACCGGTTCACAATGACGCCTCAGAGATGTGCAAAGGTGCAGTGTTGTCTCAGGCAGTGGATGGGGACACGCCCCATCTGTCACATCAGCAGGAAGTTTAATTATGTGAGGATAAAGAGGAGGTGCTCAGCTACTGAGGCAGAATGCTTTAACAATAAGTGGTCTCATGACCTTAAGGTACAGAATAAGCGCCTTATGTAAGACGTACAGAATGTGTATTGGTAACTAACCACACTTTTCTACAGTAGCTCTTCTAACGGACTCTACTAGTGGGAACCCCCCCCCCCCCTCCCAGTCATTTAATTTCAAGAACCACCACTAAACTTAGCTACAGTCACTTAAACACAGCTGGAAATAATGTTTTTTATCCTCTCAGGGTGGGAGTGGGTGTGTAGGTGCAACATCATGACTGCTACACTTTGGCTGTTGTAGAATATTTAGAACTGACCTTTAACAGAAGTACGTGAAAAGCAGGAAAAAGTAGAAAGGTAAAGCAAATCATATGACTTTGGAGATCTAGCGGAGCCTCTGCCGAGGTCAGATTCCTAATTTCTGAGTTGAGGGAGAAGAGGACAAGTAGGGTCTCCAGAGAACGAGGCTACTAAAAAGGGTTCCTGTTAGAAGCTTGGGCATATCCGTGAAACCAGAAGCGGTGAAAGCTGTTACAATGCTTGATAGAGAAAAGTCTTGGGAAGGGTTGGAATTATCTGCTTATATTAAATACACAAGCTAAAGAAAATTTTGTGGAGTTATTCTGAAGACCTACTTATCTAGATAAGGAGAGTAAACTTAAGCACCTTGGGATCTGTAAGAACTCGGGGGGGGGGGGGCAGTTGGAATTCTGTTTATATTACTCCCCACATTTTTGTCAAAAAGCTGGTTTCTTTTTCCCCTTGTAAATAAACCTGGCTATGCATAAAATAAAAGTACAATGGAATGAGACAAGACTTATCCATGCAATTCCCGTTTCACTCAATTGCTCCAAAACCACAGTACAGCTACTGTGTGTGTGTGTGTGTGTGTGTGGGGGGGGGGGGGGGGCAAGTTTTTTTTTTTATATAAACAATAGTAAAATAAAGAAAATAACTGTTTAAAATTGATATATACCCTACAGCTTTCTTGCTCAGTTATATCTTCACAAAATTAATCTGACATTCCATGTGTCTCGATCTAGTTACAGGAAGGCACAGACAGAAGTACAGTTGGTACAGTGCTTGCAACACTCAACACAATTCAGTTAAAACATATATAAAATTAAACAATCTGTATAAAAAAAATTACTCTTCTTTTAATCTGTCCCATCAGAGTTCCAAGTCCTTGGAAAAAAAAAAAGCACAAGCCAGTACTCTCACTACTCTACAAACTAAGTACTGAAATTTTATGAGACATAACCTGCAGCTGCTAGAAGGATTTAAAGTCTGACAGGTAGGAAAAGAATTCTCTACATTTTAAACAGTTTACTATCATTTTACTAAAGTACACTTGGTCAAATAATCGTATCCTCGACTCACGTCCGTGAAAATTCATATTGCCGAATTCCAATATTGCCAAAATACATACCTAATTTGACCTAGGAACAAGTGTTAACATAGGTTGAGATAGGGGTGAGATTTGTATGTAAGGAAATACGACATTTTCAATGTTTGAGTTTCAGATTTCACTCAAACTGTATCCGACAGAGTGCACTTCTGCAAAATGATAGCAAACCTTTTAAAAGGCATCTGTAAGACAGTAAGGGCAGAAGTGTAGACAGTATCAAAGGCTGAGAGGTGGCAGGCATTCTCTACGTTTTAAAAGGTATCTGTGAAACAAAGTAAGGGTTCATTATTATTATTTATGTGTTTTTTTTTAGGAAGGACCAGTACTTGTTGGATTTTCTCAGCAGCAGTTGTTTCTTTGTCAATGATCATGCTTAAAGTATTGTTAATAAATGATGTTAGTGGAATACAGATGGCAGCTACTTACATGGCTGTGCTTCAGTTTTATAACTGAAACAAAGCTGCTCAGTTAAGGGGATTCTGAAACTTAAAAATATATGCCCGCTTTCTTTTCTCCTTTTATTAGCATGCGGTGGATTATTTTTTTCATCTTTTCACAACCTGAACTTCAAAATAAGAATTTCAGAATGCTGACAGAACAAATTAAAAAATTTAAATTGAAAAATAAATTTATTTTCATTTAATTTTACACATCTGGTTTCAACTGCTATAAAAACACAGTGAATTTCAGCTTGCATCCAGACTACCATCATCAAAATAAGTGCATGGTGACACTATATTGGAAGGGAGCAACATGTACGTACCTCATGTGAGCCAAAGAAAAGACATTTAAATTTCAGTTTTAATGTTAAATAACAATGACTGATTAAACAGATAGCAGAATACACAATTATTCTTGCATAATACAGGCCAGTTGCTCGATATATAACACATGTACACATTTCTTTATTTGTTCAAAGGTGTGGTACACATCATCAAAAGGCACATGGGTCAGATGATCTGATGGTTAAAAAAAATGCATTATATTATATTTAAAATCAGCT
This sequence comes from Protopterus annectens, assembly GCF_019279795.1. Lineage (NCBI taxonomy): Eukaryota > Metazoa > Chordata > Ceratodontiformes > Protopteridae > Protopterus > Protopterus annectens. The sequence continues at coordinate 172,258,422 of NC_056732.1, forward strand.
GCTGCACAAAAGACAGCACATGACCCCTCCAACAGGGCTCATGTTAAAATCCATCCCATTGTTTAGATGGAACTGGATTCGATGCAGCAGGCTCAAGGATTTGATGGGCAATACAACACTTATTTGAGGAATGCAAATGGAATGAAATACATATAACACTAACATTAAAGTACATGAATAGATATAATATTATATATACACATCTCCACACAGACACACACAAAACTATACATATACACAAATAAGACTGACACACTCAAAATTTATATTTTTGTCTGCAAAATTTATGTTAAACTCCTTATAGAACTTCCAATGCATTTTACACGAACTTCAGAACGAACTGGCTCCCCACCAAAGCTGTAGACGAGGGTAAGGTGGTTCACACAACCTATCTTGACCTCGCCAAGGCTTTCGACACCATCCCCCATTCTGGAGTTATAGTTAAACTCACTAAACTAGGTATAAATCCCTATGTCACAAGATTTGTTGCCAACTGGCTCACTGACATAACCCACACTGTAAAAGTTGCAGACTCCAAATCTGACTTCAAACCAGTGACAACTGGAGTACCACATGGTTCAGTCCTGGGACCTCTCCTGTTTGGTATCTACTTCTCTGAAGTACAGGCTAACACAGAAGGCCTCTGGCTAACGAAGTTCACAGATGACTGCAAACTAAGAGCCATAGTCAAGTCCCCAAATGATGTGGCCATCCTACAGAAGGGCCTCACTGAGCCAGATGCTTGGTGTCAGAGACATGGTCTCAAGCTCAATGCCAAAAAGTGCACCGTCATCCCCTTTGGTAAAAACTCTGTACCCATGAACTACCACATAAACGGCAGTCTACTTAAAGCCGAATGTGTGATAAGAGGCCTTGGGACCCAGGTGGGCAGTAGTCTCTCCTTTGATAATCAAATCGCCACAGTAGTCAGGAAATCCTTCTATGCGGCACACCTCATCACAAAAGGGTTTTCATCCAGGAAAAAAAAAAGAGGTCATTGTTCCCATCTACTCGGCACCCATTATAGGAGTACAACACTCCTTTCGAAATGTACCTCAAGTCATCTGCAGCAGCTGGAAAGGCCACAGAAGTCCCTCACAAAGAGGATTACTGGCCTCAAACAAATGCCCTACACTGACTGTCTCAAAAAACTCCAGCTTTACTCTGTAGCATGCCGCCTACTCAGAGGAGATCTCTGCCTAACATATAAAACTATGTTAAACCCAGAGCTGTTGGGACATGCTACACCTAAAGAAATCCCAATCTCTCAGAGCTATACGCTCTAGGAACCTAAAATCTTGTCACCACAATAAACACGACATGCTGGAGGGATAGATTCCTGTCCCAGAGAATTCCTATACTCTGGAACAAGCTACCCACCTATGTCAAGCAAAGTTCCTCATTAGCACTCTTCAAGAAAAATCTTGATGAGTGGATGGGAAATAGGAAATACACCCCCAGGATCACTTCTGTGGCTCTGCTCGACAGGGGCACAGGAAATTATTTATTTTACATTTGTTGGCCGAGCTAGTCTAACTGGATAGATGTCCATTTTCAGTAGCGGCCCGGGGAGAAAAGCTCCAGGAAAACATACAAAAAATTAATAAGCTTTACAAAGTAAGAAGCAACCATTGTTACATAAACATTATAACAAAATAAAAATTAATTAAATCAAATTATTTTTTTCCAGTAGTTGTACAAACTTTCTTGGGTGGCGTAAGCCAGGGAACCTTGTTGGCTAGGCTACTTAGGCCCTTGGGCCGATAGACTAGTACCTACCTATGAATTATTTTCCATGCACTAGCAACTTAATATTCACTTGTTAATACGTGCTCACATATTAACCAAACACAAAACAAAAAAAATTCTTTAGCAGTGACACTTTGTACTAAGTCTTTTGCAACTATATCAATAGCAGAGCAAAAATGATGCAAACACACTCAAGACTTCATATCCATACATTTTCAGATCAGTCAAACAAAATGACCCGCATACCTCTCAACCTCTTAAGCAAAAATTCTGGACAAAGAATGCTCCAAAACATCAGGACCATTTTTTAAATATTGCTCTTGTAAACTGCATTACTAGTGACAAAATGTGTCAATGATTTGCCAGAACACCACAAGTTCTAGAAGGAACAGGTCAAAGATATGAGGCAAAAATGTTGGTATTGCAGTTTATGTTGTACTGAATGTACTACACAATGAGGGAGCAGCAAAGTACTGCCTTACATTACTAGCACTATACAAACTTCTAAAAGGTTCCACATCATTACACTCACTCTAGTGGAACTGCTATAATTTAAAATCCCTGTAATTAGTATTAACACATATTTTCTCTGTATATTTTTGTGTGTAGCTACACTTTACCTTATGAGCATTACAATACATGAACTTAACATTCCTTAATTTCAGTGAACTAAAAGGCAATTGCCATAATATGCGCAAGCAGCTTTCTGATCTTCATAGATCTGCTGCAACTTATGATTTTAATTGAGTGGAGAAGTGTATAAAACATTGCAAATTTGCTTTAATTTGTATTCAAAATACAGCATTTTCTAAATTCACATTAAAAATGACTTAATATTTAAAGCATGACAACAATTCAGGAAATATTCTAAAGCATGCATAGATTCTTCACCATCCCACTGGTCTTGCACTAACTTGTCAACTCTTTCCAACTCCAAAAACATTAGCCTCCTGATTCAGTATACATTTTTTTCAGTAACCGAAATTCATTTTTGTCAGAAAGAAAAATCTTTGTTCATATCTCTTTCAAAAATGGAGCATTCAAACCTTTTAAAGAAGCAACGTTACCGCTACAAATGTTATTTATATATATATATATATATATATATATATATATATATATATATATATATATATATATGGCAAACGGTCCAAACCATGCCTGCAGGTATAACAACAAATTTCCATTTGTTCTGAACGCTCCTGTTTTTTTTCAGCTTGCTTATTTTCGGGAATGCTCAGAGATATGCTCTTGAACACTCACTGGAATTCTTCAGATTCCTTCAGCGCTCTGCTACCACAATTCTGACCACTGCAGGTAAGATCTTGTCCCACCTAGAAACTGGTCTGAGGAAGTGATACACAGGACTTACTCTCCTTTTCTAGAGCAGGCTGAAAAAGGACGGCCTGCAACACCCATACGCATTCTTCTGTTGAAATAATACACGTATACCAAAACAGAATCATCAGTATCTTTCAAAAAAGTAAATATTACTAATATGATTAATAAGACAAGAAAACGTTTAATTTTCTACACGGTACATTAAAACGAAGGCAATTGAAACTCTCTAGGATTGTATGACAGCACTACTACCGCCTGACCTCAACACTTCACAGAATATTTACTCCAACCAGTAATCCTTTCACTAACAAAACTAGCACGGACAGCTGCCAGATAGGCTACTACAGCAGGTTCCCAGGTGGCGTCCCACATAGCATGTCCCGTGTTCTTTACACTTCTACAGCTATGGAAGCTTACTGACTCCTTATTAAACTAAAGTCAACGGGGTGGTCAGAATAAAACCAAAAAGCTCCATCTTTCACATTCCCAACGGACACATTTCACTTATTCCAAAGGCCTGAATATTTTAATCAGAGTTGGGGGCTGTTCTGGAGACTCGCCTTTCAGACGATGCCAAGGTAAATTTTAATACATAACAAAATATTTGCTCATCGGATTAATCAGAACTGAATCTACAACTTTCTATGTACTACACTTGTTCAGTCTCTGTAAACTGCATGTAAAATATGCATGGACTTTCAATCCTCCTACCAGTACATATGTCCTCTTAAACATACCACAAGTGCTTTCTATCCATTAGTGTGCACACCCGAAACTGTACGTTGTAGCCTTTTCCAATCACATTTCATACACCCGCCACTTACTACTCACCCCAAAAGGATCAGCAAGGACCCAGCCAGAACATAAAACTCCACACATTAATCAGGACAAGTATCAACAAGGATTGCTCCTGGCAGATCCCACTTTCAATCCGAACAGGGAAGTAAACATGAAAGTTTCTCTCTTCCTGCCCTCCCCCACAGTCACTTCTCCCGACGCACGCTCTTGCTTACTGTTTTACTAGCAACCATACAATTAATGGAACGGGAGCCCAAAACACCAGTGACGCTGGTGTCATATTACAACTCTAATGAGAGAAATTATGCATGCAAGCTAACATCCGTTTCCTGTCACGCCCATCGGTTTCTAGAGGTAGATGTAGCAACCCAAGAAGGAAACTTGGAAGTATAGTACTTGTCCTGAGAGAGGTGGAGTATTTACAGCCAAGTATTGTGAGTTGTGTTTTTTAGACTACTTCAGACCTTTGGACGCTAGAGAAATGCTAGACTGTTTACAGAGCTTAGTTGCAGTGAGGCGCGTTATGTTTGGAAGCGTGATGTACAAAAGTGGTTGCAGTGGATGGAATGTGGTGGGAACCTACGTGTAAAATTAAGTTTGTCCGTGAGAGGGCATCATTCCTTGTGACAGTTGATTCATTGCCAGTCATTATTTGTATCTTATTTAATTCTTTATCGTTGCTGTATAGTATTAATAAGTCGTACAAAAAGCGATGGCATTTCTGCGCACACATCTGCTGTGCAAGTTTATCCACTTTGGTCCTATTCATACCTCACAACCTCTTAGAGGAAGAAATCTGGACAAAGCCATAAATAAAAGAGAGATAAAGGAACAAACAAATATTGCTCTTACAAACTTAGAAAGTTGATAGAATAACAGGTTTTGCATTAACTTTACGAAGGGTATGAAGTCTGAAAGTCCAGTACCTGTCATTATTTTATAACTTCAGTCTTTAATGATTTGCCACAAATGTGCCAGAAAAACACAATTTTATGAAAAGCAGACCGAAAGTAAGAGGCAAAAATCTGGACAATTCTGCGAAAATCTGTACAGCTGAGAATGTGCACGGAGACTTGCGCAAAACAAGAGTGGAAGAATCGCTCCGCTGTCCTGGAAAGTTGATTTACTATCCCAACATAGGAATAGGATAATTTATTTACCCTCATTGGTATCGCCTTTTCAGTAACATTGCGCTTCATGACCTACATTATAATCATCTAGAGTAGTCTAAATTAATATGAGTCTCATTCTTATTGAGTAATAATTAGAATTTTGGCTTAAAACTGGCACAACTTGAATGATGTGATTTTTCTACCTCAGTCTGCCTCTTTCTCCCTTTTTTTAGTTTTACCTTATGGTTCACGACTGCAGAGTGGAAGTTTCACAGAAACTTATGGGGGGAGTGGGTTCTGTTCGTTTTCGGAATCGTACTTTAACAGTGTCACAGTTCCTGGTCTGGTCCATTACACAGGACCAGAATACTACATGTGGCTGAAAACTGTCGGGACAGGCCCTAATTCCATCTTCTGCCTTCCCAAGATTTTTCATAATCAAAAACTTTTGTATTTATGCAAATATTTTGGAACTGTGTATATATATATATATATATTATGTTTTTCATTTTTCTGTGTACAATTTGGTTGGATCATAGGAGATAACCGCTGGGTCGATAGCCAAGTAATTTTAAGCCAAGCTGTTTCAACCCAATGTAATACTGTAGAGGTACTAGTCATACTTCTCAACTGTACAGATTTTCACCTAATATTTTTGGTCCATTTTTCATAAACCTGTGGTGTTCTGGCAAATTAAAGGCAAATCATTGAAGTCTGAAGTTAGAAAATAATGACAGAAATTGTCCCCATTTTATTTATTTATTTATTTATTTATTTATTTATATTTGTTGACCTGGAATGTCTGACTGGACATAGGTCCATTTTCAGCGGAGGCCCGGGGAGAAAAGCTCCACAGTTAAAATAAACAGACAGTAGTTACATTGGATTACATAGCGATTAACAATTTACATAGCAATTACTTACAACATATTTACAGATGAAGAACATAGTACATCAGTAGACAACTAGAATCTTTATCTGTGAAGTACATAACAGACATTAACAAATGTTAAAATAAGTTCCTGCTGTATAAGTACTAGGCTTATGAGCATCTGAGCTTGCTATAATCAATATAATTTTTGGGCCTTTGTCCCCACTTTTATTTATGGCTTTGTCCAGATTTCTTGCCATGCGAGGTATGGTACTAGGTAATACCCAAGACTGCATTTAGTGATGACTTCCCAAGTCCAGGAGGGTTGTGGGCGCTATCCCTTGTAAGAATGTTCCTCTTGAATAGTACCATAGAGGTGCTCTGTTTTACATGAATTGGTAGCCTGTTCCAAAGATGTGGCAGTCGGTGGGAGATAAATCTGTCCCTCCAGCATGTCCTATTTAAGTCACAGGATATATTTAAGTCCCTGGAATGGGTAGCCCTAGACCCATTTGATTTATGGATATGCAGTAAGTTCATTACGTTTGGGTCTTGGGCTGCGTTTGGGTCTTGGGCTGCTGTGTAGGACAGACATGAGTCTCCCCTAAGAAGTTTGTACGATACAGATTTTAGTTGGTCTGTGTGTAAGGTACATGCTGGAGGCTCTTCGTTTTCTTTGTTAGAAACCTGAGGTCTCTCTAATTGCTCTAGGTTCTTAGTACGGTACATACTGAATGGGGCGTTATACTCAGTTATGGGCTGGAAGGGTGCCGAGTATAGGGTGGTTATAACTTATTTTGCTCTCAAGGCGATGCCTTTAATCAAGTGAGCTATGTGGAAAGCTTTCCTTACAATGGTAGACACATGGTCAAAGTTAAGGTCGCAGTCAACTTGTGATCCCTGGTGCCTTACTACTTCAAGGGTACTTAGGGTATTGTTATTGATTTGATAATATGAAGAGACATTGTTTGTACCAAATAGAATTATGATGCATTTCTTTGCATTCAGTTTGAGACCATGACTAATACACCAGTCATTGGTCTGTGTGAGACCATCCTGGAGTATACTGACATAATTTGGAGATTCAATGATTGCACCTAGTTTGCAGTCATCTGCAAACTTGGTCAGCCACAACCCCTTAGTTTTGACTTGAACTTCTGAAAAGTATATACCAAGCAGTAGGGGACACAGCACTGACCCCTGTGGAGTCACCCACTTTGACAGTGTGTGTCAGGTTTGTGAACGAGTTGGCAACCCATCTTACAATGAAGGGGTTTACATTTAGTTTGGTAAGTTTATCAGTAATGCCTGAATGTGGGATTGTGTCAAAAGCCTTTGCCAAGCTGAGGCATGCTGTGTGTGCAAATTTGCCCTCATCAGTGGCCTTGGTCACACTTTCAAAGAAATCCACCAGATTTAACAGGCAGGATCTGCTCTTCATGAAGCCAAATTAGGTAGGATCCAGGGTTTGGAGGTAATCTATGTCTTTATTTATGAGGTCCATAATAATGCATTCCATGGCATTACACATGAGGTTGGTCAGGCTTTTGGGTCTGTAACTCCCGGATCTTGCTAGTTCACCTTTGTGGAGGGGAATAACTGTAGCTGTTCTCCATTCTGCAGGAACAAAGCCTGTGGTTGGGCTACAATTGAAAAGGGTACTTAGCAGTGATGCTTATTCATGTTTTAGCCTGTTCAGAAGATAGCCTGGGATGTCACCTGGTCTCATAGATGCTGTGTTCTTTGCCTTGGACAGGGCTTTGAGGACCTGCTCTTCAGATATGCAAGGTGGGGGGGGAGTTTGAGGGAGGGTTTGTTGCAAGTTAGGAGGGGATAAGGAAGTGAAGTTATCGCCAAACCTCTCCACTAGTAGGTTTGCTATCATTGTGAAAAGGCCTTATGGTTATCCTTGGCAGTACTTGCTAGATTTCCCTCAGAGGAGTTCTTGGAGGATTTGACAAGTTGCCTTATTTGCCTTTTAAAGCTGAGGAGGGTACTTTTCCATTGTTGGGTCCTTGTCTTTGTTTTCTTGGAGAGTAACTTTTTTTGCATTTATTGTAGAGTTTGTTGATGCTGGAAGTCCACCATGGCAGCTTGATTTTATAGGTTTATATGTTCTATGAACCTATGTTGATGCTTGAAGTCCACCATGGCAGCTTGATTTTACTTGGGGCTCTGGCTTTGATTCTATCTGGTACAGCCAAGTTTATACACTTATGCAAGTGATTATACAGGGCCTTAGTGTAAGCTTATGCGTAGTTACCACTTTCTGCTTGGGGCGGGGCTTGAAATGCATTTATACACTCACCTAGGAGGGTATAGTTTGCTTTGGTGAAGTTTCTTAGCCTGATTTCATCCTTTGTGAGTTTTGGTGTTAGTGTCAATTTGAAGATGACTGATTTGTGGTCAATTTTCATTAGTGAGGGTTCAAAAGTTGTGGCATTGCCCCAGTTTGACATGTTGGTGAGGACCAGATCTGGAATGTCTGTCCCTCTTGTTGGGGTATAGACAGGTTTCTCCAGGGCATTTGAATTCACAAAGTCAAGGAACGTTTGTGCTAGCGAGTTTGGGCTAGAGTAGGTTTCCCAGTTGATGGTGGGATAATTGAAATCCCCCATAACAAGTGTGGTCTGTAAAATTTGGATTGTCTTCAGTTTGGTTAAGTAGGCTTCATGGGTGTTGTGACTCATGGAGGGGGATCTATAACTGGCTAGGGCTTGAATGGGGGTCTTACCCACTGTAGCCTGGACCTGGAGTAACTCCATGAAGTTGTCCAGTCTAACTAGATGTCAGGTGAATTTACTTCTAATATAGATTGAAACACTGCCTTCTTTGGTTTGCACATGTTCATTTGGCGGTATAAAGGTGTGGAAGGCATTGTAGCCTTGCAGGGCCTGGGTACTCTCTGAAGCTTTAAACCAGGTTTCTGTGACTGCATAGACATCTACATCTTTTAGTGATAGAAGTGTTTCCAGTGGGTGCAATTTTTGGTTTAAGCTCCTAGCATTTAGCAGCATGACCTTTATTTTGTTCTGATTATTTCATGTCGGTATTGCTATTTTTGACACCTTGCCTAAAATGGAGCTATGTGGGAGGCAAGAGCCTTTGCCAGCAACCGAAAGCCTGGGGTGCCTGGTCCATGGCTCCCCAGGCAGACAGGAACTGGATCCCCTTGGAATGGTTTACATGGATGAGTGCTGTATCCCAGATAACAAATATGAATAAATGCTTTCAGAAATAATAGTGATATCACAGCATATTGCACTATATTCTGTCACTTCTAATAATATTCAATGTACTTAACGCGTCCACTGCTTGAAATGCAATAAACATAACTTAATTGTTCCAAAATGTACATAAACTCTAGTAGTCCATTGTGATTTTCGGGTAATGGAACAATGTACAGCTACCTTTATACTCGAGCTTTAGCTTATAAAGACCTTTCCACTCATAACAGAAAGCCTAATTTTCATACAAAACTTCACAAGCAACGTTTGTTTCCATACATTTCTATTAGTTCATTTCCCACAACATACCATGCTCTTACCAATTCATATATCTTCAATTCTAAATCCTTCTGCACTAACTTCCCAAATACAGCCGTCTCCATCAAAAATATATTTATAACTGAGGAACATAGTAAAAACAGATGGACAGTCTTCAAAGGAACCCCAGCTTGTATCAAACCAAACGAACTTTATTGTTGAGCGCTTTCATTCAAAAGAACTTCATCAGAACATTCCATTGTCAAAAGACACTTCCTTAAATACCCCTCAGCTCATGTCACATGCATAAAAGCAACCAATAATAACTAAAATGCATTAATATGTAACCATTTAAAAATACTTATACATTTATACTAAACCATATATGATTATGTAACACTAACTCGTACCATAAAATTTTAACTTAAATAGTGAACTAAAAGAGCAGGAATCATTTAAACCTGGACAATTACATGCGTTTAATAACAACTGCCATTTTAATTCAGCTTTGTCACAATGTTCATCACTGACCCACCCCTGTGCATCTTTTTTAACCTGTTCAATTATTAAACAATTACAATTATGTGTATCAAATTTCTCAATATGTCTATAAAGAGCATTATTCAATTTTTTTGTTTTTAATGTCTAAAAGATATACTCGTCTTTTAAACTGTCTGCTGGTCTTCCCAACATAAAATGCAGAACATTGGGTGCACTGGGCCAAATATGCAACATTTGTAGTATTACAGGAAAAGTTACCTTTTTATGTTATAAACATTTTGATTTATAGTACATTTATCGCTGGTGTTCACACAGTGGCACGATGAACAATTACCACATTTTTAGTGCCCATGCACTGCCTGTTGTTTACATCACTGCTTTTCCTTTCCAAACAAGTTTTTAAACATTTAACTTTTTTATATACTATCACATGTTTTTCACCAACTTTGTCAGTAAAATCAACATCCTTGAAAAAAACATCCCAATGTTTGCATAGACATTCAACTATACAGTGACTATCTATGGAAAAACTAGTGACAAAGCTGTTTTTGTAAAATTCCACCTGGCAAACTGGTGTTGCAACATGTTCTATGTTAGATTCACTAATTCCTTTCAAAATAGATGTATGCACTCCACTGTTTCTTTTAGCAACAACTTCATTGTGAATTTCCTCAAAAATTCTTCAGGATAATCTCTCTTTTTAAACATATCCAATACTTTGTTACTCTCAGTTTGAAACACTTCTATGTTGGACACCATCCTTGTCATATGAACAAGTTGAGCCTTCACAACTGCTTTTTTTTTGTTGCCTGAGTGCCAACTAGAATAATGTAAATATGTATTGGAAAATGTCGGTTTACAGTAAATGGTAGAATAAAAACATTTATTAGAATAATCTTCCCAATTTCAACATCCAAAAAGAAATTTTATGCTATCATATTGTGATGAAAATTTTAGAAAATGTAAAGTGTTATTAATATATACTAAAAACTCGTTCAACCTTTCCACTGAATCAGTCCAATAGATAAACACATCATCCAAGACTCTAATATACAAAGACCAGCATTCCACAAAATCATTAGAAAAAACGTACTCCTTTTCCCACTGTGGCATGATGTAATTAACTAAACTGGGGGCACAAGTGGCCTCCATGGCAACTCCTGTTGTCTGCCTGTATGTTTGTCCCTCAAAATAGATAACATTGTTCTTTAACACGGCACCCATGAGAGAAACATGTGCATTAACCTTTGTATTACTTAAGTTCCCAATACTGAACAGCTGCTGTTCAAACCATTGTAAACCAATGTCTTGTGGTATCACAGAAAATAGATCATGTACATCAATGGTAACAAATAATCCCAAATCACTATAAGGTAAAGAGTTGACCAATTTCAAAAAATGCCAAGAATCCTTACAAATACTAGTGTTTTTAGTAAGATCTCCCTTTATTTGATGGTCTATCCACTGTGCTATAAAGTAGGTTTTAGACCTAGACCCAATCAACTATCCACCTGAGGGGTGGATTATTGAGACATTCATGTATTTTTGGTATGCCTAATACACCAGCTAGTACAGGTTTCTCATTGTCCATATAGTCAGTCTTTTTCCAAAATTTTGCCTTGCAATAACATATCCATTAGTAGAAGGTCTATATTTTGAAAGGCCAAATTTATTTAATTTCATGATACCTCACAATACTTGTTTCCAAATAATAAACCATTCATTTGATTTTGAAAGTCAGTAACGTTCATTATAACTGCTCTTCCCCCTTTGTCGGGTTTCATTACTCTAATACTAAGGTCACCAGTTAATTCTTCCAAAAACTTTTTTCCTCATTGGTGATGTTAGAATATTTAACCTTACTTTTCTGTTTCAATATATTATGCATCTCATGTTCACAAACCCTTTCAAAGTTGTGTATATGATTATTTAAGGAGGGATTAAATATGATGGGGTGAATTAAACCACTATTCTGAGCCACATTTTCATTGTTAGACAACATTTTGAAATTTAACTTATGGGTATACATTTTCAAATCACATAAAGGGCTCAACAAATCAGCTTGCCTAGCAGGCACAAATGTCCACCCTTTACATAAAATATTTGCATGTCCAGTACTTAACGTCTTGTTGGAATAGTTATATGCCTTGAAGTCACCAGATTCATTTTCAATAATTGTTGGCGATGTCACGTAAGCAATGTTCAGTAGTTCCTGTTCTTGTGGTTCACCTTCCATGTACGATGAAATATCCTCATTGAATTCATCAAAAATGCACAAACATCCTGAAATAAATAAATCCTGAGACAAGTTATCATCAAAGTTGACAGAATTGTTATCATTAGTTATTTCTTGTAATAAGTGTCGTTTGTTTTGGCCATGCACCTTTTTGTTGATGATTGTCACGTGGATACTGCTGTTTCCAAGAAGGCAGCCAATTCCACCTGTTTTGCAGGCATTTTGACCTTCTCAGTTACGCCCCCTTTAAAGGGGCTACCTCATCTCCGACTCCAGAAGTGGTGTCTTTCAACTCATGTTGAAATTGAGAGATATGACTGGTTCTCACAGAATTGTTATCATGAAAACCAGGAGGCTTTGAGTAAGCCCTCCCCTGCATATATGCCTCAGTGTCCCATTTCAATTCATTAGTTTTACATTCTAAATTCTTGGAACAATAACTGTTCATATTAGAAAAAATATTATCATAGTTTGTGATATAATGGTCAAATTGTAAATCTGAATGGATGTTATCGTTCAGTTCTTCCAAGTCCACTTCTAGTTGCTCCAAATGTTTACTGTTATATTTGACCATGAGATCAGACCCAGCTTTATCAAATAAACTATGAAGTTCTGGAATAAATTCATTGTTGCCCGCTACACCATTAGGGTAAGGCCAAAGCCATAACGCTTTAGGTACTTGCGATAACTCATTGTTTTTGAGCAGGTAACTGTTGTCAAGCTGTAAAAGTTTATATTCTAGTAGAGTTTTTCAAAATTTTTTAACTGTTCAGCTAAAGTTAAATTAACTTTGTTGGTAACAGTAGTGTTATTACTGCCCATATAAAATTAAAACAGTTCGTTTTCCAATCATGGTACCTACCATGAGAATCTAGAGGCAATTCATTTCTGTTACCTTGTCTGTTAGAAAGTTGAGTGAGGGGTAAACCCAAGGTTTCTGACAACGAAGCATTAGATGTAGAATTCATACCGTTGACATTACGTGTCAAGTTAGTTAGCTGTTGACTCACTTGTAAGAGCAATGCAGGAAAATCACCACCACTCTTGGGTTGTATACTGTTGCATCCAATAGAAGACTGCTCACCATTAGTATTGACAGACATGTACAACCATGACCATAAACACAAACCAGGAACACAGTAAAAACAGATGGACAGTCTTCAAAGGAACCACAGCTTGTATCAAACCAAACAAACTTTATCCCTTTCAGCTCATGTCACATGCATAAAAACAACCAATAATAACTAAAATACATTAATATGTAACCATTTAAAAACACTTATACATTTATACTAAACCATATATGATTATGTAAAACTAACTCATATCATAAAATTAATAGAGCAGGAATCATTTAAACCTGGACAGTTACATGCATTTAATAACAACTACCATTTTAATTCAGCTTTGTCAAGATGTTTATCAGTGACCCACAACTGGGCATCTTTTTTTAACCTGTTCAATTATTAAAAATTAAAATTGTGTGTATCATATTTCTCAATATGTCTATAAAGAGCATTATTCAATTTTTTGTTTTTAATGTCTAAAAGATGTTCATATAGTCGCCTTTTAAACTGTTTGCTGATTTTTCCAACATAAAATGCAAAACATTGGTTGCACTGGGCCAAATGTACAACATTTGTAGTATTACAGGAAAAGTTACCTTTTATGTTATATACTTTTTGATTTATGGTAAAGTTATCGCTAGTGTTCACACAGTGGCATGATGAACAATTACCACATTTTTTAGTGTCCATGCTCTGCCTATTGTTTACATCACTATTAAAGTTAAATTTTATGGTATGAGTTAGTTTTACATAATCATATATGGTTTAGTATAACTGTATAAGTATTTTTAAATGGTTACATATTAATGTATTTTAGTTATTATTGGTTGTTTTTATGCACGTGACATGACTTGAGAGGTATTTAAGGGAGTGTCTTTTTACACTGTAATGTTCTGATGAAGTTTTTTTGAATGAAAGCGTTCAACAATAAATTTCATTTGGTTTGATACAAGCTGTGGTTCCTTTGAACACTGTCCCTCTGTTTTTACTGTGTTCCTGGTTTGTGTTTATGGTCGTGGTGGAATATGTCTGCCAATACCAATGGTGAGCAGTCTTCCACTGGATGCAACAGTATACAACCCCAGAGTGGTGGTGATTTTCCTGCATTACTCTTACACGTGGGTTAACAGTTAACTAACTTGGCACGTAATGTCAACGATATGAATTCTACATCTAATGCTTCATTATCGGATACCTTGGGTTTAACCCTTACTCAACTTTCTAATAGACAAGGTAACAGAAATGAATTGTCTCCTGATTCTCATGGTAGATACCATGATTGGAAAACGAACTGTTTCAACTTTAATATGGGCAGTAATAATATTACTGTTACCAACAAAGTTTATTTAACTTTAGCTGAACAGTTAAAAAACTTTGAAAAAAAACTCTACTAGAATATAAACGTTTACAGCTTGACAACAGTTACCTGCTCAAAAACATTGAGTTATCGCAAGTACCTAAAGGGTTAATGCTTTGGCGTTACCCTAATGGTGTGGTGGGCAACAATGAATTTAGTTCAGAACTTCATAGTTTATTTGATAAAGCTGAGTGTGATCTCATGTGTTTGATGGTCAAATATAACAGTAAACGTTGGAACAACTAGAAGTGGACTTGGAGGAACTGAACGATAACATCTGTTTTGATTTACAGTTTGACCATTATATCACAAACTATGATAATATTTTTCTAATATGAACAATTATTTTTCCAAGAATTTAAAACGTAAAACTAATGAATTGAAATGGGACATTGAGGCATATATGCAGGGGAGGGCTTACCCAAAGCCTCCTGGTTTTCATGACAACAATTCTGTGCGAACCAATCATATCTCTCAATTTGATCATGGGTTGAGAAATACCCCTTCTGGAGTCAGAGATGAGGTAGCCCCTTTAGAGGGGGGCGGAACTGAGAAGGTCGGAACGCCTCCAAAACAGGTAGAATTGGCTGCTTTCTTGGAAACAGCAGTATCCATACAAGAATCATCAACAACAGGGTGCACGGCCGAAACAAACAAGCATTTATTACAAGAAATAACTAATGATAACAATTCTGTTAACTTTGATGGTAATTTGTCTCAGGATTTATTAATTTCAGGATGTTTGTGCATTTTTGATGAATTCAATGAGGATGTTTCATTGTACGTAGAAGGTGAACTACAAGAACAGGAACTATTGGACATTGCTTATGTGACATCACCAACAATTATTGAAAATGAATCTGGTGACTTCAAGGTATTAACTATTCCAACAAGACTTTAACTACTGGACATATGAACATTTTATCTAAAGGGTGGACATTTGTGGCTGCTAGGCGGGCTGATTTGGTAAGCACTTTTTGTGATTTGAAAATGTATACCCGTAAGTTAAATTTCAAAACGTTGTTTAACAATGAAAATGTGTCTCAGAATAGTGGTTTAATTCGGCCCATCATATTAAATCTCCCCCTTAAATAATCATATACACAATATTAAAGGGGTTTGTGAACATGAGATACATAATATATTGAAACAGAAAAGTAAGGTTAAATATTCTAACATCACCAATGAGGAAAATATTTTTTTGGAAGAATTAACTGGTGATCTTAGTATTACAGTAATGAAACCTGACCAAGGGAGTGGGGCAATTATAATGAGCATTACTGACTATCAAAATCAAATGAATGGTTTATTATTTGGAGACAAGTATTGTGAGGTATCGCGAAATGAAATAAATTTGCCTTTCGAAATATAGACCTTTTATTAATGGATATGTTATTGCAAGGCAAAATCTTGGAAAAAGACTATGATTATATGTACAATGGGAAACCTGTACTAGCTAGTGTATTCAGCATACCCAAAATACATAAATGTCTTGATAATCCACCCCTCAGACTGATAGTTGATGGGTCTAGGTCCAAGACTTATTTTACAGCACAGTGGATAGACCATCAAATAAAGGGAGGGCTTAGTAAAACACTAGTATTTGTAAGGATTCTTGGCATTTTTTGAAATTGGGCAACTCCTTACCTTATAGTGATTTGGGATTATTTGTTACCATTGATGTACATAATCTATTTTCTGTGATACCACAAGACATTGGTTTGCAGTGGTTTCAACAGCAGCTGTTCCATATTGGGAACTTAAGTAATACAAAGATTAATGCATGTATTTTCTCTCATGGATGTCATGTTAAAGAACAATTTTATCCATTTTGAGGGACAAACATACAGGCAGACAACAGGAGTTGCTAATTACGTCATGGCCCAATGGGAAAAGGTGTATGTATTTTCTAGTGATTTTGTGGAATGCTGGTCTTTGTATATTAAATTCTTGGATTATGTGTTTATCTATTGGACTGATTCAGTGGAAAGGTTGAATGAGTTTTTAGTATATATTAATAACACTGTACATTTTCTAAAATTTTCATCACAATATGATAGACATATGTTGAAGTTGGAAGGATTATTCTAATAAAAGTTTTTAGTCTACCGTTTGCCATAAACCATTTTCCAATACATATTTACACTATTCTAGTTGGCACTCCAGGCACCAGAAAAAAAAAAAAGCAGCTGTGAAGGGTCAACTTGTTCGTATGACAAGGATGGTGTCCAACATATAAGTATTTCAAACTGAGAGTAACAAAGTATTGGATATGTTTAAAAAGAGAGGTTATCCGGAACACTTTTTGATGGAAATTCACAGTGAAGTTGTTACTAAAAGAAACAGTGGAGTGCATACAACTATTTTAAGAGGAATTAGTGAATCTAACATAGAACATATTGTAACACCGGTTTGCCAGGTGGCATTTTACAAAAACAGCTTTGTCAACAGTTTTTTCCTGAGACGGTCACTGCATAGTTGAATGTTTATGTAAAAATTGGGAAGTTTTTTTCAAGGATGTTGATTTTACTGACAAAGTTCGTGAAAAACATGTGATAGTATATAAAAAAGTTAAATGTTTAAAAACTTGTTTGGAAAGGAAAAATAGTGATGTAAACAACAGGCAGAGCATGGGCACTAAAAATGTGGTAATTGTTCATCGTGCCACTGTGTGAACACCAGCGATAAATGTACTATAAATCAAAATGTTTATAACATAAAAGGTAACTTTTCCTGTAATACTACAAATGTTGTATATTTGGCCCAGTGCAACCAATGTTCTGCATTTTATGTTGGAAAGACCAGCAGACAGTTTAAAAGATGAGTATATGAACATCTTTTAGACATTAAAAACAAAAAATTGAATAATGCTCTTTATAGACATACTGAGACGTTTGATGCACATAATTTTAATTTTTTAATAATTGAACAGGTTAAAAAAGATGCCCGGGGTGGGTCATTATCAAACATCTTGACAAAGCTGAATTAAAATGGCAGTTGTTATTAAACGCATGTCCAGTTTTAAATGATTCATGCTCTATTAGTTCACTATTAAAGTTAAAATTTTATGGTATGAGTTAGTTTCACATAATCATATATGGTTTAGTATAAATGTATAAGTATTTTTAAATGGTTACATATTAATGTATTTTAGTTATTATTGGTTGTTTTTATGCATGTGACATGAGTTGAGGGGTATTTAAGGGAATGAGACCTTCAAAGCAGAAATGCAAGCAACTTCCACCCCCCCCCCCCGAAACAACCCAAATGACACATAGCCCACAGACTCAGTGTGCCAATAAACCACAGCCCATAAGGCAAACAAACATGGCCAACACACTAATCATGGGTGACTCTATAGTCAGGCACACTGATGTCGCAGTCAACAGGCTAAACAAGGAGAAGGTTACTGTCAGCTGCCTGTCCGGTGCCAGGATCCGCCACATAACCCACGCACTCAGGTCACTCCACAACAAGTACAAATATGACTCTGTCATTGTCCATGTTGGTGTGAACGACCTGTGACATACCTCCCTGAACTACATGAAAAGAGACTTGGAAGAGCTCTCCGATCTTGTAGCCCAGGCAGGTATGACCCTAGCCCTGAGTAGCATCCTGCCATTGCCAAGAATGATACTGCAGTACAAGGACAAAATTACTGACTTCAACAATTGGCTAAGCTTCTGGTATCATTTTAAGGGAATCCAGTATCTGTCTGGGACGACATGGTCAACAGACCACGATGCTTTGCCAGAGATGGCCTGCACCTGTCACCCCTGGGATTCTGGATACTGGCTAATGCTCTTGCTGCCACTATAGTGTCTTTTTTAGGCAAGGTTCAAATGACAAATTCACCACCATAACAGGAACAGGCAAGCAAAAACTGAGGGTAATGCTTCTCAATGCTAGAAGTCTAAATCTCAAAATGCACTCACTCAAGGCACTCCTTAAAATGGAGAACATTGATATCTGTGCAGTGACTGAGACCTGGTTCAAGGCTCTAGAGAGCACCCCTGCATTACCAGGCTATAACTCATACCACACTTTTCGGCCATCTAACCTGGACCAGAACACCAAAGGTGGAGGTCTGATCCATATTCATTAAAAATATCCACACCTCCAGGCTAGTTACGCAGCATAATGCATCCGAGGTTATCTAAGTGCAACTAACTCTGGGCAAAACTGCAATCCAAATTGTAGCTAGCTACACTTCCCCCACCATGCCGCAGGATTCCCACTCCTCTTTTCTTGATATACTGGAAAATATTAGGGTTCAACCAAACACCCTAAAAATGGGTGATTTAAACTACCCCACCATTAACTGGGAAAACTACTATGTACCAACAACTTTTCTCAGTGGTTTCTGGAATTCATAAATTCCAATGCCCTGGATCAACCTATCCACACCCCCACCAGGGACAACAATATTCTAGACCCAGTCATTACCAACATGAGTGACCAGTGTTCCACACCTGATGTCAACTCCCCGTTGGTCAGATCCGACCATAAGCTAATCACCCTAGATATCCGCATCCCACCCACCATTAAGGAAACCATGGTAAAAAAGTTCTCCAAAGCCAACTTCATGCTTCTTAAGACAGAAGTGGTGGACTTCATGACATCCATGCAGATGGACAATACAGTTACGACTGCTGAATCCTACACAGATGCACTCTATAAGCACTTACACGAGTGCATGGATCGTGCTATCCTAAACAGAACCAAGACACTATCCTCCAAAAAAAGGAAGCCAATCTGGTGGTCCCCTGCCATAAACAAACTCTACTACAGAAGGAAGAAACTGTTGCGAAGCTGAGATCCCTTATAAGATCCCCCAAAGCTGGCTATGAAAACAAAATCACCACTGATTCTAAGGGCAACCACAAAGAGTTCTATAGCTATGTCAAGAATCTCAATGGCAACACCCAAATCTGCTCTGAGTTACAGCACAATGACACGAAAATTACAGAACCAATTGATATTACCAACATCCTGGCAGATAAGTTCAACCAAAAACACAGCATCCATGGGACCAGATAACTTCTCAGGCTGCGTTTTACACAAACTTCAGAACGAACTGGCTCCCCACCTAAGCACCATGTTCAATCATAGTCTCACGTCAGGCTTTGTGCCCACTGAATGGCATACAGCAACAGTTATCCCACTCCACAAAGGGGGAGCCACCACTTATCCTGGGAACTATCACCCTATTAGCCTGACGAGCCTGGTCTGCAAGGTCATGGAACGTATCATCATGGAACTCATAAACAAAGACATTGGTAACCTCCAAACTCTGGACCTCACAAAGGCAGATCATGCCTTCTGAACATGATCGACTTCTTTGAGGCAGTCACCAAAGCCATAGACGAGGGTAAGGTGGTTCACACAGCCAATCTTGACCTCGCCAAGGATTTTGACACCATCCCCCATTCTGGAATTATAGATAAATTCACTAAACTAGGTATAAATCCCTACGTCACAAGTTGGGTTGCCAACTGGCTCACTGACAGAACCCACACTGTAAAAGCTGCAGACTCCAAATCTGACTTCAAACCAGTGACAAGTGGAGTACCACATGGTTCAGTCCTGGGACGTCTCCTGTTTGCTATCTACTTCTCTGAAGTACAGGCTAACATAGAAGGCCTCTGGCTAATGAAGTTCACAGATGACTGAAAACTAGGAGCCATAGTCGAGTCCCCAAACGATGTGGACATCCTACAGAAGGGCATCACTGAGACAGATGCCTGGTGTCAGAGGCATGGCCTCAAGCTCAATGCCAAAAAGTGCATTTTCATCCCCTTTGGTAAAAACTCTGTACCCATGAACTACCACATAAACGGCAGTCTACTTAATGCCGAATGTGTAATAAGAGACCTTGGGACCCAGGTGGACAGTAGTCTCTCCTTTGATAATCACATCGCCGCAGTAGTCAGGAAATCCTTTCTTTGGCACACCTTATCATAAAAGGGTTCTCATCCAGGAAAAAAGAGGTCATTGCACTCATTAGACCCATTATAGAGTACAACACCCCTTTTGGAATGTAGCTCACAATACATCTGCAGCAGCTGGAAAGGCCACAGAAGTACCTCACAAAGAGGATTCCTGGCCACAAACAGATGCCCTACACTGACCATCTCAAAACTCAGAGGAGATCTCTGCCTAACATATAAAGCTATGTTAAACCCAGAGCTGTTGGGACATGCTACACCTAAAGAAATCCCAATCCACATGCTCTAGGGACCTAAACCTTGTCACAATAAACAGGACATGCTGGAGGGATAGATTCCTGTCCCAGAGACTTCCTATACTCTGGAGCAAGCTACCCATCTATGTCAAGCAAAGTTCCTCATGAGCACTCTTCAAGAAAAATCTTGATGAGTGGGTGGAGGGATCACTTCTGTGGCTCTGCTCAACAGGATAGCCTAGTACCTACCTATGAACAATGAAAAACAAACAGCACACGAGGCGAGGCAGTCTTTCCAATTATTACTATAAAACAATAGACGATACTCACTTGACTTCAACTTCAATATTTTATTTTTTACAAATGAAAACATACATACACACTTAACTTAAAGCTTCGTTTGCACTAAAGCAAACTTCATCAGAAGTCAATACCATTAACAATGACACAATTTAAATTACTGGTGTTTAGAACTCCACCTATGCAGCAACAGTAATACTTAAAGCTATAAACAGCTTAAATATTTCTACAAAAAAGCTTGAATAAAGGCAGCAGTAAACTAAAACATTTGACCATGGTGTATTATTAGTACACTCTAAATGTATAAAATATAAAATGTAAAATTTTAGGTACTATAAATTTAAAATATGCACGCAATGGTACCACTGCATAAAATAGATGTTGTAATATTATTAAATTTGCACTTAAAATACAAACATCTATAGCGCCCAGTCTTATTTGTTATGCCAATTCCCTATAAACTTTGATTGGCAATTAAATTTAAAACTCACCTTTGTTTGTAAAATTATTTACTGAAATGAACCTGATGGATCCATGTATTTACAATAACTGCAAGCTTCACATTTGAACATTCCATTTATTTTTTCTTCAAAATGGCAATTACCAGATGACTATCACAACTAAGCGTTATAATAAATTTCAAACATGGGTCACAAGTCCATCGTCATTATTATATGACAGTCTACTTCTTGGTCAAGTGTATTTGCTAGTTGAATATTTCCAAACTTCATCTGTCAGTGTGTCAGTAAGATCTCCAGAAACATGTCTTTGAGCCGATCACATTCAACAATTAAATCAGTGTCATTTGAATAAGTTGCCTTCCTGTATATACTAGCTTGAAAGCAATGTGAAATCCTATTTTTTACTAATAAGACATCAAGGTATGCTATTACCTCAGTGTCAAAGGATGAAGTAAACCTAAGGAAATCTGTTGTCTGATTTAAATACTGAACCAAGTCAGTGCTCTCTTGGGATGAACCCTTCAACAGGATAAAAATATCATGAGAACTAAATATAATAATTCAATAATTAGACTGATTTCACTTGTTGAGGCACCTTTCTGTTTAAGTAGAGATACAAGCATGTCAAGAAATTATATTCATCGCTGTAATGTAACTTATTTAATCCTTCCAAAAAGGACCATGAATCCCTACATACATGTGGCTCAGTTGTCAAGTACTTTTTTAACATACCATCGACAAATTTAGCTATAGGATAGGTGATAGGTGGTTGTTCTAAGTCTTTATGTAACTTAGTGACAGATAGTTATATACTTTCTGTTCTATCCTACCATTGATGAATAAAATATTGATTAGCTGGTAGGCTCAACATGAACTAATCTGATATGCTGAAGTGTCAAGAAGTGCCACTGATGTCAAATATTGCCAACCCACCTCCTTTGTCTGATTTACATACTCTTATTTTTTGAAATTTAATAAAATCCAAAAAATCCCTTTCTTCACTGCTTATGTTAGATTTAAAGCCTTTCTTCCCTCTAAATTGGGGAATCTGCTGGATATCCAGCTCACATATCTGCTCGAAGGTTTGCAATAATGGATTTAAAGGAGGATTAAATGTGATTGGAACAAAGAGGTGGTCAACATTATGAGGCTTATCAGCATGATTACCCATCAACAGGAACAGGTTTAACTTCCTTACATAGAGTTTGATGTCTATGATTGTTTTAACAAAATCCAATTTCTGGGTTAGAACAAAGGTGTAACCTTTTGCCAACAGGTCAGCCATGTCCGGCGTTATAATGGTGGAGGAGTAGTTGTAAATCTTGATCTCACCTTTCCGGTTAGACACTATAGATGGACCAGTTATAACATTACTATTTATTGATCCCTCACTGTCATTATATTCACAAAAAGCTGGATCATTAGTGACAATTATTAGCTGATCAAATTCGTGACTGTTGATCTCACTCAATGTTATTTCCTCCACTTCTTGTTCCTGTTGTTCCGCCTGTTGTTCGAAGGATAATACCTTTGTTTCGATCTTTCTCCCGTTCGATTCCCCTCCTGAAAATCCCGGTTTTAAGTTTGATTCACCTGGGACTGTGGATTACTAGATGTTTTAGAGGCTTTAAGTAGTCTCTCGATCTATCACCGGATTCATCTCCGGGAAGGACCACATCGACGTCTAACAACTCTTGATTTGAATTGTTATTCCCAGAACCATTATTCATAGTTGCAACACCAGGAGCTGAGAGATTGTTAGTATTATTAAATTTAGACCATACTTGGGCGGCAGCTGGTTTAGGATAAGCTACACCTTGTTCGTATGCTTTTAAATCTCTGCTCAACTTCCTGATTTTATTTGATTTTAATTTAGCCATATGGTCATCTGTACTAGAGAAGATTCAGCTATATTCAAATTTATAGCGCCCAAAATTAAAGTAATTTTTGATTTTGATGTCTAACTCAGTTACAGACTTAGACAAATCATCCACCCACCTACTATAATGTTTGATAATGATCTCCATCAGTTCCAAACCTTGTCTGTCAAACAGGTTGATTAAATCCAAATGAAAAGGTGAACCGGCTTCCAACCCTGTTGGAAAATAATGACACCTTAAGCCTTTCGGCACCATCTTAAATTTAATGAGCAGTCGGGTGAGGCAAGACTGGCCACTGGCCCTAGTGGAACAGCATTTCGCTGTTCAAACAATGGTGAACCACATCCACAACAACGGATGCAATCTACACAGAACTTGAGGAATGAATCTTTCATTTCAGGTGGTAATGCCAGGATGGAAATGCCGAATAACAACAACTCCTCGCAGCGTATTGGATCACCCTTTATTCAACCTCTGGCAACGTGGCTGTCAGATAAATTCTCTTTAACCGGAGGCTTAAATATGAGTTCACCGAGTGATTCGGCTGAAGGAGGTAACAATGTTATTTATACACTTGTGACTGACTTTAAATTGTTTGATTCTTATTTAGTTAAAGTCAAGAAACTACAGCTCTTTATACAGTTATACCTCACCAATTAGGTATTGACTGGACAAGAAATTTCATGCTAGCTAAAAAAGCCACCAATATACAGATGTACCTAGTGGAAACTCTACTAGACGTAGTGTTATCAAACAACTTTCTGGTTTTTAAAGACCAGTTTTTTCTCCAAAATATAGGAATTGCCATGGGGTCACCCTGTGGGTGTAGTTTTGCTAATAGGGAATGTAACTGGCTGTTCAATAGTGAACTGTATGTCACTTGGTATACTAGATACCAAGATGACATTTGTTTTATCTGGTAGAAAATCTTATCCCTGAGTTTATTGACAATATTTCTGGAATGACTGACTTTCTAGAATTTACGTATTCCATAGGAGTTGATGAAATGAACTTTTTGGATGTTAAAATCTGTAAGGACAAAACTAATAATAAATTTAAGTCTTTAATTTACAGAAAGCCAACCCATTCAAATAGTTATCTCCATTTTTCTAGTTGTCACCCCTTCCATCAAAAAAGGAGTGTAGTGAAGGGGCAATTTGTCAGGGCTGCCAGAATGATCTCAGATGATACTGATTTCATTGAGGAATGTGACAATATCAGTAAAATGTTTCTGAGTAGAGGGTATCCTGACGGTCTTATTGTGGGAACGTTGCAGGAAGTTCAGGGCAAAAGGACCACTGGGCATTTTATGCCTTTGTTGGGTGGAGGTTTGATGGGTAGAGCTAATAATGACATCATGAATACGGATTCCTCTGTTCACCCTAGAATTAACTTTTTGTTCACATACAGTGTGGACTTTAAATTTATAAGGGAAGTAGTGGCTAAGAATTGGAAGCATCATACTAGAAGATAGAGCTCTAGTTAAGGTTTTGGGTACATTTCCAAAATACACATATCGAAGGGGTATTAACCTCAAAAACCTTGTTGAAATGATCGTAGATGAACCAAAAGATAAAATAAAGGGTATGCGAAAATGTGGTATTTGCCCACAATGTAAATTTATTCACAATGATAAGAAAGTGTACATTAACAGGAAAAAATATTTTATCAAGGGTAATTACAACTGTGATACACAGGGAGTAATATATGTAGCTTTATGTGAGAAATGTCCTTCCTTCTATATAGGCAAAACAGAGAGAAAAATAAAGAAAAGAATTTTTGAACACCTGCATGCCATAGGTAGGAAGGACCTCACAAATGCACTTGCTAGGCACATTTTATATTTCCCTGATCATTTTTTTGCATTTTGTGTGTTGTACCAGGTTAGAAATGATATAAGAGGAGGACCCTGGCAGTTGTATCTGGAAGAGCAAGAGTTATTCTGGCAAATTAGAACGTGCTCATCTCCCCCCAGGGTTAAATGATTTTGCATCCATAAAGTGTGTGCTTAAACTTAAAGCTCTTCTTGGGTAAATGCTATTTGGCAATTTGTATAGCATTTTATAGCAACTTTAATGTGAGACAGCTTCTCTTTGAATAATATATTTAATTATTTTACTATCCTTAAGCATTCAGTTTTTTATGCTATTGAGTGGTTTTTTAATGTAGCTTGTAATTTTGTATTATATACACTTTATATTTATTTTTTTGTATGAATAGGTGCTTCTTGAGTAAACATTTGTTTGACACTGACTAAAAAGATTAAGAAAGGAAGGTTTTATAATATGATGATTATAGGTGTAACCATTTTAAATTGATTCATGACAGTGATTGGTTTATTAACGTTTAATGAATGTGAACTACTTTTTATATAAAAATAGAGCTGTGTGGAGTGACTTTTGTCTGATGAAGGCTGGGCATTTGCTTAGCTGAAAGCGCTTACCTTGAATAAAACAGTCGTTTTTATCCAGCTTGGTTCTACTTTCCAGTTTTGTTTTGGTTTTGTTTTAAACAGTTTGAGTGTATATTACTGACTTGAAATTGATTCTTATTTAGTTAAAGTCAAGAAACTGCAGCTCAAAACTGCTTATTTCCAGGAATGTCTCAAATTTAAGATAGTGCCGAAAGGCTTTGTTCCAACCCAGAAATTGGATTTTGTTAAAACAATCATAGACATCAAACTCTATGCAAGGAAGTTAAACCTGTTCCTGTTGATGGGTAATCATGCTGATAAGCCTCATAATGTTGACCACCTCTTTGTTCCGAGCACATTTAATCCTCCTTTAAGTCCATTATTGCAAACCTTCGAGCAGATATGTGAGCTTGATATCCGTCAGATTCCCCAGTTTAGAGGGAAGAAAGGCTTTAAATCTAACATAAGCAGTGAAGAAAGGGATTTTTTTGGATTTTATTAAATCTCAAAAAATAAGAGTATGTAAATCAGACAAAGGAGGTGGGTTAGCAATATTTGACATCAGTGATTACGATTCACGTATGGAGGCACTTCTTGACACTTCAGCATATCAGATTAGTTCATGTTCGGAGGTCAATAGAGCCTACCAGCTAATCAATATGTGTACAAGTGATTTATTCATCAATGGTAGGATAGAACAGAAAGTATATAACTATCTGTCAGTGTCATATCCACGATACCCGTATATGTTCTGGATCCCTAAGTTACATAAAGACTTAGAACAACCACCTATACGACTGTTAGTGGACGGTCGCAATTCACCCACCTATCCTATAGCTAAATTTGTCGATGGTATGTTAAAAAAGTACTTGACAACTGAGGCACAGGTATGTAGGGATTCATGGTCCATTTTGGAAGGATTAAATAAGTTAGATTACAGCGATGAATATAATTTCTTGACTATAGACGTTAAGGACCTTTATACTTGTATCCCTCATATGATAGGCATTGATTGGGTAGCTACCAGACTTAAACAGAAAGGTGCCTCAACAAGTGAAATCAGTCTAATTATTGAATTATTAGATTTAGTTCTCACGAGAAACTTTTTCATGTTTGGGGAAACCTTCTATTTGCAAAAATCTGGTGTTGCTATGGGTTCACCTTGTGGGGGGAGTTTTGCCAATATAGTCATGGCACAATGGGAAACCAAGTTTATTTTTAATAATACTGATTTAGGTAATAACATCATATATTTTTTGGATGATATTTTTATCCTGTTGAAGGGTTCATCCCAAGAGAGCACTGACTTGGTTCAGTATTTAAATCAGACAACAGATTTCCGTAGGTTTACTTCATCCTTTGACACTGAGACCTTGATGTCTTATTAGTAAAAAAATAGGATTTCACGTTGCTTTCATGCTAGTATATACAGGAAGGCAACTTATTCAAATGACTTCCTGCATTTTTCAAGTAGCCAGCCTTTTTACCAGAAATGGTCAGTTGTCAAGGGTCAACTCGTTAGAGCAGCACGTATCAACACACAATTGAGTGATTTAATTGTTGAATGTGATCGGCTCAAAGACATGTTTCTGGGTCGTGGCTACCTGGAAGATCTTATTGACACACTGACAGATGAAGTTAAATCGAAGAGAATAAACTTGGTTTATTCCCCAATATTAAGTGTTAAAGTCTACAGTGATGGAAATGTTCAACCAGCAAATACACTTGACCAAGAAGTAGACTGGTCATATAATAATAACAGTAGACTACCCCTTAGAGATTGTGACCCATGTTTGAAATTTATTACAACGTTTAGTTGTGATAGTCATCTGGTAATTGACATTTTGAAGAAAATTTGGAATTTATTGAGAACGTCACCAGCTATATTGGATAAACTAGGTGATACCCCATATACGTCATTCAGGAAAGGAAATAATTTAAAAAATATATTAGAATCAGCTGCCCACCCTTTTCCTCGAATAACTGGAATGTTCAAATGAAGCTTGCAGTTATTGTAAATATATGGATCCATCCAGTTCATTTTCAGTGAATAATTTACAATACAAGGTGAGATTTAAATTTAATTGCCAATCAAAGTTTATAGTCTACCTCGCTAGATGTAAATGCTGTCCTGCGTTTTACATTGGGAAAACCGAACGCAGGCTTCGAGATAGAGTATATGAACATCAATATGCAATTAATAAAGTTAAGTTGGAAAATGCATTGGCTAAACATGTCCATGCCCACCACGGTCATGGATTTTGTTACATGGCAATAGATCAGGTTGTACCTCATATAAGAGGTGGTCCAATTCCAGTTCATCTAGAAGAACTGGAATTGGCATGGCAAATAAGACTGGACGCCTATAGGTTTCCTGGGTTAAATGACATGTGCTCTATCAGCTGCGTTCTGAAAGGTAAAAATCTGCGTCGATAGGTACATATGCCTGTGAATGTAGTAAATTTATAACGTAGTGCAAGAGGCATTGGTTTGTTAATAGTTACAGTGTATTAATAAACGTAGGTTTTTGGATGTTTGTATTTTAAGTGCAAATTTAATAATATTACAGCATCTATTTTATGCAGTGGTACCATTGCATGCATATTTTAAATTTATAGTACCTAAAATTTTACATTTTATATTTTATACATTTAGAGTGTACTAATAATACACCAGGGTCAAATGTTTTAGTTTATTGTTGCCTTTATTCAAGTTTTTTGTAGAAATATTTAAGCTGTTTATAGCTTTAAGTATTACTGTTGCTGCATAGGTGGAGTTCTAAACACGTCACCTTACCAGTAATTTAAATTGTGTCATTGTTAATGGTATTGACTTCTGATGAAGTTTGCTTTAGTGCAAAGGAAAAGCGCTTTGACGAGTGTGTATCGTTCGTTTTGTCACAGTAAAATATTGAAGTCAAGTATTGAAGTGAAGTATTGAAGTCAAGTGTGTATCTTTCGTTTGTTATAGTAAATAATTGGGAAGACCTGCCTCGAGTGCTGTTTGTTTTTTCATCAGTTTTGTTCATTTGTGGATTATACCTATGAACAATGTAATGTTCTGATGAAGTTCTTTTGAACAAAAGTGCTCAACAATAAAGTTCGTTTGGTTTGATACAAGCTGTGGTTCCTTTGAAGACTGTCCACCTGTTTTTATTATGTTCCTGGTTTGTGTTTATGATCATGGTGGAATATGTTTATAACTGACTTAAAACCAGAGGAACGATTGTGACCAAATGACCCAGAAATAGGTAGTGGCTCCATCATTGGAGGAGCTGATGAGAGCAGTAGAGGAATGAATGGGCTGTTGAGTCCACTCACCATTATGAGCGTGGAAAGAAAGGGACACGTGTTATGCAATTCATGACAAAGATCCTCAGGGGAGACCAAAGAGGCAAATGAAGCATTTGTGCAAGGGTTGGAGTATCTGCAGGTTAGAAGTGAATGACAGTCCTGTACAATGCCTGTTAACACACCCAACCCTAGATGTGCCATCGCACCATGCATGGCATGTTAGGATTAATTCCAAAAATCATTGTGATCACTGTCTAAATGACACCTTGAAGTAATTGTGCTCTTGCCATATGACATGAAACAAAAGGATGAAAGTGACTGCTACAATGGCTTGGTAGTCAAAAGATGCAGAGAACAAAAAAAAAAAACATAACAATTTAGTTTCCCATTTTAAAATCATAAGCAGTGAATACATTCATAACAGCACTTTCTGTGCACATGCAAACTATACCCCAAGCCATTAATCACAAGCAATCCAACATAAAAACTTGCCAAAATCGTAGTCATGTGTATGTTATCATCTCTTCCATCAAAGGCATAAAACTGCTTCCATTAGCTGTGACAGCATAAATAAATTGTTCTTCTAGCTGGTTCCACATGACAGAACTACAAAATCCTGATTGCAGACCTAAAACATAGGTTTGAATAACAAGCTTATGTGTATGAAGAGATGAGTAAGAAATTGGAGTGGCATGGTAAAGGCTGTCTCACCAGTCCAAGTGCTACTTGTATATACCAGCTCTGAGACTATGCCACTAAGGAAAAATTGGAGCAGTTCCAGATCTATATAATTGTCCTCCATCTGTAATATGGCACTTCAGTTATTGTCTTGGCACTTCAGAAAAAATCCATTACCTACTTTCAATAAGTTGTCCACCAATATTATGAACTTCTGCCAAGAAATGGTTGTAAACTGCTGACAACTTTTGTTTTATGAGAGTGTATTTTTTTAACCAAGAATACCCAAGTGGAAGGATATTTGGAGTGGAGTCCCTTGGAGTAAACCTCCAACATGTGTAGAAACACAACGTGGCTTAAATAGGTGCATATGAAAAGTGATTTATTAAGTTAAAAGGAGATCGACTCAACAAAATATGATCTATCTGAGCTAATACAGCTCAGTATTGTTTACCCATGAGTATATAAAGCACATTTTGTTTTGCTTACTGTTTTCCAAAAGATGAATGTCAAAAACAGTGATCTGAAAACATTAAAAAATACAAACATAATCTGCTCCTTCCACACGACCTGTGATACGTGTACCAACTCCACAGTTGCACCACAATGAAGAAAAGGGGAAAAACTCTGAAAAGTGCTAAAGTGCTCTTCTGGCTCACAGAATACAACACATTGCAGTGGAACTCACTCTGGCATTTAATTACTGAAATGAAACTCTTTGTTCATCCGTTCGTAGATAAGCCATTCACTATCTACTGAAAAATAATTGGAAAGTTAGTTGCTTGACCAATCCTTACAAGGTACACTTTGTCATTATCCTTCTAATTCCTGATCCGTTTTGATATATTGAGGTAAAAACTGAAGTTTACTTGTTCAAAGCTGTCTTCCACTTTAGTCATTTGATAACAGTCAGATACTAAATAAGTACAAAAATGAGCATAACTGCTGACCGCCAGTGATGGTGTGTACCTAAATGGTAGCAGACATATCTCCACTCTATCCTAAGAAGATTGAATAACCTCACTCAAATGTTATTGGATAACTCTGAAACCAAGTGAATGCCTAAATAGAAGACTAAGGTAAAAGCAGGCAGCAAGGCAAGTGGAAAAACTATATCAGACTGCTCCATCAGCGACCATATTCATGGCCATTTTACAGCAGGCTGATGAAGACAAAAAAATAAATATCTGAGCAAAACTTGAACAGTGACCATAGTCATGGCCATTTTACAGCAGGCTGATGAAGACAAAAAAAGAAATATCTGAGCAAAACTTGAACAGTACTGTAACAGATTAGCTAAATTTGCATCAACAGCCCTTTCAGAACCCACTACTGTATAATGCTTAAAAGCCTAAATTGGTTAGAAATACCCCATCAACTAACATATACACAGCTTCTTATCACCTGTAAAATTATCCAGCATCCATCTGCTTGTCCAGCACTAAATACCATTCTACACAACTATGTCCCCAGTTGGTCATTATGATCTAGTGATCGAAAACTCCATTCTGTCAGTAAACCTATCAAATCTGCTGGGCATGGTCTGTACTCATACCATGTTGCTAAAGCCTAGATGATCCTTACCTGTATCCATCATGTCAATACCTCCCTCCATTCCTTTAAAACCATTCTGAAAGACTTCCTAGCCTAAATTTGGATATGTTCTTGCTGAACTATAGGATAAACTATATCCATAAATATGAAACATGACCTATTCACGTTACACATCCTTATTCTCTCTTCTTTACTCACTTCCTTACTTCAATCAAGTTCTCTCCCCTGATTGTCTTTCTAAGTATGCCATAGCCCTGTTTTTCTCATTTCATATTGCAATTCCTGTTTGTAGTATACTGAATTTCTCTATAAATTGACTAAAAATTCTTTAAATATTAAACCATTGTCATATAAGTTGCATTTATTCTTAATCAATGTTTTCACATTATGTCGAATTTGGTATAATTATTTAAACTGTAGATGTTTTTGTATTATTTTTGAGGACTGTAAAAATATTGTTCTTAAATTTTTTTTTTTGCAATATTTTGGAGCTTTTCCTCTGTGGGCCTACAGTTGGACTTTCCCAGTAATCAGATATCAATAACTAAATAAAACCAACCCATCCCCCCACTCAGCATGGTTTCAGGCCAGGCCACAGCATAACTACTGCACTTATATCATTCTTGGATACAGTCAGTAGAGCTTGAGATACCAGCAAAATCATATCTTCTCTATTTCTTGATCTGTCTAAAGCCTTCAATACTATTTCCCACCCTCTGCTACTCACCAAACTCTCAAACCTAGGTATCTCCCCTTTGAACTTAGATTGGTTTACCAACTACCTAAATAACAGATGACAATCTACTAAGTGGCAAAACTATTTCTCTCCTTTCCTTGAAGCATCCACAGGTGTCCCCCAAGGCTCTATATTAGGCCCCCTACTGTTTAGTATTTTCATCAATGACTTCCACTCCAATCTTATTAATGGTACAGTAGTTCAATATGCAGATAACTCTAACATAATCTTTTCTGCTAACTCTATTACCAAACTCCTGCATACTACCCAGAATGCTTTCAACTCCACCGAAACATGCATGACAGATAACCACCTTTCTCTAAATCCCCCAAAAAACAAACTGCTGTTATTCACTCCCCAAAAAAGTACCACCATAAATAAGACTGAATTCATCATATACTCTCAAAACAAGACCATCATAGAAGTAGTACCTTATGCAAAACTACTGGGAGTCATCTTAGATTAAAACCTTACCTTTGATCTCCATGTCCAAACCTCTATTAAAAAGACACACCAAAAACTAGGAGCCCTCTACAGACAAACATTTTCTTAACTGCTCTTCCAAACAAACACTTTCCCATACCTTCCTCCTTCCCTCACTCTTATATGGTGCCCAACTCCTCACCAATATCCAGTTATCCCTAAAAAATAAGCTAGAGTCCTGTTACAATAAAGTCGCCAAATTTGCAGCCAATGCCAAATATTCATTCCATCACTGCTCTTCGTTACAATCAGTCAATTGGCTTGAACTCCCACATCACCTAACATACCTGCAACTAACCATAGCACATAAAACTATATACAGTCCAGATTACCCAGCCCTATCTCCAGTCCCAACTCACTACCACCCAAATAGATCACTCAGATCTGAAAACCAATTTCTCCTGCAAGTTGACAAACCAAAACTCACAGCAGGTCAAATGCTCTACTCATTCACTATCACCAACTGTGGAGTACACTCCCACTAGCTATTAGGACTATCAGTAATATCTCCTTCAAAACGGCTCTGAAACAGCATCTGTCCACCCTCTTGCACTGCAGATGCTCTAACTTCCATCTTCTTAAGACTTGACTCCTCTTCACTACATCAAATCACCTTTTTCCTGTACTTCATTCCTCCAAAACTTGACTCTATTACTTCACACTCTTCAGTCCAAGTATTAATCTCTCCCTACTTCTAACACATATACCTTTAGATAGTTATTCTAATTCTACCTAAATTAAGCACTTCCACACTCACAACAGAGTCTACTCTGGAGTGTACACTAACATCAGAGTGTACAGAGGAATATGTTCCTTGGATTTACTTCCATGCCTTGTGTTTTTACATTATTTCTCTGTACCTCCTACATTTTCATATTGTACTTTTTTTGTATTTATAATGCCTGTTATGACTATGTTTCTTAATACAAGCTGTTCCAATATTATGTAATAGTATACTAACAGCTTTTGTGGAGCTTTTCTCCCTTGGACTCCACTGAAAATTAGTTCTTCTTGGCCCAGTGGACTTTTCCGGTAAACAAATGCCAATAAATAAATAAAAATCTGACAATAGGAGACTAGGGAGTATTCATTAATCATAATTTCTCACTAGGTACAAGATTGCAAAGGAGTACGTTCACCCCTACTTCAAGCAATGCAGAAACCAGAACTTCAAACTGCTGTATCCTGTTATTATGTGCATTTTCTTCCTGCATGTTTCTACATCTTTTATGGACCCAGAAGCTATAAGACAGGTTCCTGAAAAATATAGTGAGTAGAGAGAGCATGGAGGAACAGCAGATGCCAGCAATTTAAATATGGAGAATAAAAGAGATGCTACCAAAAGACTGGAAGAAAGATAGCCAGTTAAAACCTTCCTATTTTAAGAAACAAATGCAAGCTCAACAAAAGAAAATAGAGCAGTACTCGAGAAGAGTACATGAACAGTTAAAGGGATTAGATTGACAGGGACTGAAAGTACTACCAAAAGAGGAGGACTGACAGCTGCAGACCTAGGAGAAATTAATAGATGAGACTAAACCCTTGGGAAAACATTAAATAGATAAATACAAGAACAAAGTTGGCTGACCTTGGTGAGGCACTGAAAAGCTTCAGACTGGTGAACTTCAAAAATAACTGAGAGCGGCTAATACAGAATTAGAAATCACCTTCCTCCACAAATGCAACAGCAGTAACTGGAGTGTTTAAATACACAGTTCACAATGTATAGTGTAATATCATTTTCAGAGTTTTATTGAGAAAAGATTGTTTATTGCATGGTTAAATATTAATGTCATGTTGAAAATAAAACTAAAAAATCCAGGAATTCAGGACTCTGATGACATAGTTACCAGGTCTAAAATGGTTATATGGGGGATAAAGAGTGGGAAAAGGAGAATTTACTTGAAAACATAGTGGTGGAATCATGTAAATGGCATACACAGAGGGAGGGGACCTAAGCCACACTTGTATAAATGAAAAGGCAGGATTAGTTGTAGGGGGATATGTGTTTTAAAGTAAGGGCACTAGGAAGGAAAAACAACTTTGTAAAAAGGAGCAATAAAAAACAAGGACATGGATTTCTTTAGGGGAAATATTTTTATGACAAAGTCAATAATGGGTGAGACTAGTGATTATACCAAAAAAATAAAACATTATAAAGAAAATAAAATGTGAAGAGTGTGAAGATGGGCATATAAAGCATAGAAGATTAAGAGGATCACTATGGAAACAAAGAAAGACATCAAAGAAGAACAACGTCTCAATCGATGTTAGAAGTAAGATGGGGAGACGAGAAGAGGAGGTTAATAGTTATCAGAGCTGTTTCAAAGATGTGACACTAGAGCAACAAAATAGTAATGGAATAACATGCTACAATTTAAAGCAGGCCAAGGAACAAAAAGGGATAGACTTAGGGAAAGAAGGGAACTATAGGAAATACAGGAAACAAAATAAATTCAAACGGCTCTTAAATTAATAACATGAAATGTGAATAGCCTTGTGGATGGGGCAAGAAGGGGCAAAACTATTAGAACTTATAAAAGGGATGGAAAGTAATGTTATTATGGTACAGAAGACCCACCTAGACACACAGGGAAAAGTAAGACTCCATAAAGTACATAAAACCGGAAGGATTCTAGTCAAAAGGACATAGGGTAGGCAAAGGGGAGTGATAATGCTAGTGAACAGAGGCAGCCTGCTTGAGATAGAGGAGACTTAAGGCAGACAAGCAGGGAATATTTATATTGTTAAGGGGTTACTAGGTTTGTAACAGGGTTATCACACCTGGGAACATGTACATTCCAATAAAACACGCAGATGAGCTGAGTCAGCTACTAAGGGAAATTTTTAATTTTCAGCAAGGAATTAAGTTGATTGTAATTGGGATGCGAGCACATGCCCCACGGCCATAAAGATTACACAGGAAGGGCATTCATTTGTAAAGTAGATGGAAGGCTGGATGGACACTGGAAAACTAGGGAGTAGAGGTAAAGGATGCACATTTTATGCAAACTGGTTTGTTAGTTGGACCAAACTAGATATATAATTTGGAAGAGCATGAATACTTGGTAGTGAAGTTAATATAACATTCTAGGACTTTCTCAGATCATGCCCCAGATGAGTGTGAGCTTCAATATGCAGTACATTAAAAAGGCATTGGAGAGCTAGTACTAGCTGGTAGAAGAATATAAAGAAAAAAGAACGGTTTATAGGCATTCTTGAAAAGCTTTCAGATATTAACAGATGTAAGGGTCATACTATAATATGAGTGAGAAAGAAGTAAAATCGAGTTAGTAAGCATTTTAAAAGAATAGAAGAAAAGGGAATGTAAGGAAGCAGTGTGGAGCCAGAGGGCTAAGTTACAGGGGAATGAGGGAGCTACACTAGAGAAAGACAATGTTGAGAGAGAAGTTGAGGTTAAGGAGCTGAACAGTTAGAACATGGGTGGAACAGGCAACTAGAGAGAAGATCCACAGCAATTAAACAGTTATGTTGTCAATATCTCCAGGCTACAAAGGATATTATGATGTACACAAATACAGCAAAAAGTAGAAATAACTCGATTGCAGCCACTAAATAATGATAGATATTTGCGTTTCAGGTTTCATATCCGTCAAAAAATGCCTACTATTGCAAAACATGTTATTCTAGCAATTCTGTAAGTTTCTAAGAGCAATATTTAAAGTCTAATCCTGATTTTGACCTTTTGCCCCCACCCCCCGCCCACAATTATTTGTTTGCTTTGTCTAGTATTCTTGAGCAAACAATTTGAGAGTTAACGGATAGAACTAGGTTAAACCTACTGTGAAGGCCAGGCTTGTTATCAGACCCAGGTTTACACTGCCACCTAGCTTCTTGATCCTGGAACAAATTCTCCTAATCACTCCTGCTGAAATTAAATAACACTGTAGGTTGACAGGTGTGTACTAGGCTAGTGATGCCTTTTTAAGCCTAGCCATGCATCCCAAATCTCTGACAAGTTCTCACACTCTTGTTAAGTGTAAGCAGGGGCTTGGGAAATTAACCATTTACCGGCTGCCAATATACATCATAGACATAGGTGCCAGACAAGGGATGAATTTCTTGTTCCCCATCCAGTTGTCCAGGTTGCACTTGAAATGGGTTAGGGAGAGGAACTCTGCGTCATATGGATAAGGGAGCCAGTTCTAAAGAAGAGTCAGTCTCTGGGATACATTCCTGTCTCTCTCCATCAGATCCTACTTGTATCACAGGCAAGGTTTAAGTCTTTAGAACAGGTAAGTCTGGTGCTGTTTGTTTTGCGGATATGCAGGAGGTCCAGTAGAGTGGGGTCCAATGATGCCTTATATGTCAGGCATAGATTTCCCCTCAACAGCCTGTAAGAGAATACAGGGATATTGCTTTGAGGTGGTCTGTACAGAACATATTATTTATGCCCTGAATTCTCTTAATGAAAAACTATATGAGTAGTTTTACCTGACTAGAAATAGATTATAAATATTTTTTATGTGTATTAGTCATTAGAATAGTTGTATATGTGTCATGTCTTATTCTTTTTATACTTAAATTGCCTCTGAACTCTTGATGAGCTGATACCCAAAATTTCATTTATGTTGCACTTGTGTTTCATAGATGACAATATAGTTTTCATTTAATCTTTTGAATCTTTGAAGACTAGGTAGTTTTGATTTGAGGTGATGACCGATTAACTGTATTAGACATAATACTGTTAACTATAGCATAGGGTTTATTTTCTGTACTCAAGAAAGGATAGTAACAATCTGATGACTCCGAGTATATGTACTTCTTTTTTAATATTTCTCACAGTTTTAATCTTTGCACTTGCCCACTAAACTGAAGATACATGGAACTGGAAGTAATATGTTTGAATTGTGACAGTAAAGTGCAATTCTTGACTCACAAACCAGGAGTAATTGTCAGATATAACTTCTTGAGACATTTTATTATGAACTGAGATTTCAGAGTAGTAGTAACAGGCAGATATGTAGCATCATGTAACTTATACTACTTTAGGAAATGTTGAGTAATGGTCCCCTAATAAGAGAGTGCATTTGTTGTACCTTTTTGTAACTGTTTCAACAATCAGGTCTCCTTTATTGGTCTTGAACACATTCATTCCATCACCACTTGAGAGTCCCTAGCACCAACTTGAGAGTTGACAAGAGGGGCCATTATTGGGTCTATATCACTTTATCAAATGGCTATTCAGAGAATAGCCATTCATCGAACCCCTGTTTATCGAAGCTGCTCTTCATCGAAAGGTGAATTTTAACTAGGGCAAATCAGCGGTTGGTCACCATCTAAATGTTGCCCTTTTCCCCACTGTAGTGTGATCTCGGAGTTGGTATATTTAGTTAGGGGAGGTGTGGGGGGAGATGTTTCTCCCCATCCTGGTAGGTTTTAAATTTTATGTTTTTTTTTTTTTTTTTTTTTTTTTTTTTGTTACGGCGGCTTGGTTGGCCAACCGCAGCATCTTTAAATACAAACAAACTAGTTAACAGACAGAGCTTACATACATACACGCCTTAGCCAAGCATGCCAATTTGTGCAACAACTTCTCAGGTTTTAAGTTTTTCGTACTTGAACAGGTTGATGAGTTCTTTGGAGACTGAAACATTTTTAGAGGTTAGGGAATTAAAATGGCAACTGTTGCTCAATGTAGAGAACATTCCTGGCCTCAGTGGAACTGTTAATATTAAATGTGCCTTGTGTTGGTTTACCTAACACCCATCCTCCGCACTTACTGATGGTGCTTTATGGCTCATGTTTCACAGTCTTGTTGTGTATGTGATACTGGGGGGGGTCCTGAAATGTTTTAATCTCACATTTTCATTGGCTTTTTGACTACTCATTAACTTTTGTACCTTTGTGATTGGTGTTATAGCATACCACTGCCTTTTCTATTGTGTTTAACTACTATTTAAACTATCCCTATTTTTTGGTGCGTCATTCTGAAGAAGTTCTGTTACAATAAAGAACGAAGGCGCTCAACATTTTTTCAGCTTTGTGTGGTTTCTTCCTTGCCATAGCAATTTTTGTTACATACTGTCGGGTGCCAGGATCAGCCACATAACGCATGCACTTAGGTCACTCCACAACAGGTACAAATATGACTCTGTCATTGTCCATGTTGGTGTGAATGACCTGAGATGTACCTCCCTGGACTACATGAAAAGAGACATAGAGGAGCTCTTGGATCTTGTAGCCCAGGCAGGTATGACCCTAGCTCTGAGTAGCATCCTACTGTCACCCAGAATGATGCCACAGTGTAAGCAGAAAATGATTGACTTCAACAATTGGCTAAGTTTCTGGTATCAGTCTAAGGGGATCCAGTATCTGTCTGCCTTGGGATGACATGATTGATGGACCTTGATGCTTTGCCAGAGATGGCCTGCACCTGTCACCCCAGGGATTCCGGAAACTGGGCAAGGCTCTTGCTGCCCCTATAGTGCCTTTTTTAGGCAATGTCTCGAAGACAAAATTACCACCATAACAGCTACAAGCAAACAAAATTTGAGGGTAATTCTACTCAACTCTAGTAGTCTAAATCTCAAAATGCACTCACTCGAAGCACTCCTAGAAATGAAGAACATTGACATTGTGCAGTGACCAAAACCTGGTTCCAGGCTCTGGAGAGCACCCCAGCACTACCAGGCTATAATTCATACTATACCTTTTAGCCCCTAAACCTGGACCGAAGCACTAAAGGCGGTGGTGTCTCCATATTCATAAAGGATATGCACACCTCCAGACTAGTAGCCCAACATAACACATCAGAGATACTTCAGGTACAACTAACACTGGGTAAAACTTCAATCCAGGTTGTAGCCTGCTATAGATCCCCCCACCATGTCCCAAGACTCCCACTCCACATTCCTAAACACACTGGAAAATATTAGGGTGCAACCCAATACCATTATACTGGGAGACATTAACTATCCCTCCATTAACTGGGAAAATTACTCTTGTACTAACACACTTGCTCAACGTTTTATGGAATTCATTAATTCCAACATCCTAGATCAACTCATTCTTTCCCCCACCGGGGGTAGAAACATTCTTGACCTGGTCATTACTAACATGGGCGACCGTTGCTTCACACCAGTAATCAACTCCTCCCTGGTCAGATCTGACCACAAGCTAATCACCATGGATATCCGCATCTCACTCTCACCCCCCTAAAGGAAACCACTGTAAAAAAACTTCTCCAAAGCCAATTTTGGACTTCTAAAAACAGAGGTCGCTAACTTCACAACACCCATGCAAATGGAAAATAGGTGCATGACTGAATTATACACCAATGCACTGTATGAGCACATACAGAACCAAGACGTTGCCCTCCAGAAAAAAGGAAGCCAATCTGGTGGTCCCCCACCATAAACAAACTCTACAACAGAAGGAAAAAACCATTGCAGAAAAGAGTGAAGTCCCAAGACTGGAAAAACTACCTTGTAAGCCTCAGCAAAAACTGAGATCCATCATCAAATCCGCTAAAGCTAGCTATGAAAACAAAATTGCAGCAGATTCTAAAGACAACCACAAGGCATTCTATAGTTATGTCAAGAATCTACATGGCAATACTCAGATCTGCTCTGAGTTACAGCACAATGGCACTACATATACAGAACCAACTGATATTGCCAACATATTGGCAGACAGGTTCAGTGTGAACTTTACCCCCCTTTCACCCCCTAAAGGGCCTATAACAATACCTGAGGAATGCCAAGTCCCTATTATCATGGCTACATGGGTAAAAAATGCACTGTCCAAAGCCAAGAATACAGCTTCCATGGGACCTGATAATATCCCTGGCTGTGTTCTACATGAATTAAAAAGTGAACTGGCACCACACCCGAGTACCGTGTACAGTCACAGTCTCGTTTCAGGCTTTGTTCCTACCGAATGGTGCACTGCTATGGTCATCCCACTCCACAAAGAGGGAGTAACTACAGACCCTGGGAACTACCACCCCATTAGCCTGATGAGTCTGATATGTAAGGCTATGGAGTGCATCATCATGGACCTTATAAATAAGGATACAGGGAATCTCCAAACTCTGGACCCCACACAGTTTGGGTTTGTGAAAGGTAGATCATGCCTGCTCAACCTGATGGACTTCTTTGAGTCTATCACCAGAGCTGTGGATGAGGGCAAGGTAGTTCACACAGCCTACCTAGATCTTGCCAAGGCCTTCAACACCATCCCTCACTCAGGAATCATAGATAGACTCACTAAACTAGGCATAAACCCCTATGTCATAAGATGGGTTGCCAATTGGCTCACTGATAGAACCCACACTGTGAAAGTAGCAGACTCCAAATCTGACTACCAACCAGTTACAAGTGGTGTCCCACAGGGATTGGTCCTAGGTCCTCTTCTGTTTGGCATTACTGCTCTGAAGTTCAAGCCAACACAAAGGGACTCTGGCTGACCAAGTTCGTAGATGATTGCAAACTGGGAGCCATTATTGATTATCCAACTGATGTAGACATTCTACAAAAAGGCCTCACTGACACCATTGACTGATGCCAGTACCATGGCTTTAAGCTCAATGCCAAAATGTGCATTGTCATTCTCTTTGGGAAAAATTCGGTGACCATGAACTACACATAGGTGGTAGCCCACTAAACACCGAAGGTGTGATGAGACCTGCAGACACAGGTTGACAGCAACTTCTCCTTTGATAACCACATTGCCACTGTAGTCAGAAAGTCCTTCTATGTGGCACATCTCATTACAAAAGGTTTCTCATCCAGGAAGAAAGAGGTCATAATCCCTCTCTACTCGTCCCTCATTAGACCTATTATGGAATGCAATGCCTCATTTGGTATGTACCTTACTAGACATGTACAACAACTGGAAAGGCCACAAAAATACCTCACTAAGAGGATCTTAGGTCTTAGACACATGCCCTATATAGACATACTCAAAAAACTCCAGCTATACTCTGTCTCTTATTGCCTACTTTCTGCTTGACCTACAAAGCCATGTCTGGCCCAGATGTGCTAGATATGCTACACCTAAAGAAATCCCAATCCCTCCATGCCACACGCTGCAGGGACCTAAACCTCATTACCACAATAAACAGAACATGCTGGAGGGACAGGTTCCTAACCCAGAGACTTCCCATACTCTGGAACAAACTTCCCATTCCCGTCAAGCAGAGCAGTTCACTGCCCCTCTTTAAGAGAAATCTTGACGAGTGGATGGGCAATAGGAAGTTCATCCCGGGGATCATTTCAGTGGCCTTGCTTGACAGGGGCACTGGAAACTAACTTTGGGTGGCATGATGCCAGGGAATCTTCTTGGACTAGGCTTATATAGGTTCCAGGGCCGTTAGCCTAGTACACATCAATGAACCTATACATACAATGAACCTATACATACATATTCACATCTCAACAGCTAACTACAAAATGGCAGTCAGACTTGCACATGCTTAGTATTTATACACTTGTGCAAGCCCTTGGATAGCTTCTTAAAGGTATATACACACTCATTGATCTACAACCAAGATAGGTGTCTGCAGCAGGTTTGATGAATGATCACTGATAAGATACTCAATGCAAAAGAAAAGGCATGAAACACTGCCACGGACAGATCTGCCACACAGGTGGAACACCAACAATAAAACAGCTCAATGAGGATGATGAGTTTTGTTTTTGGTCTCACTCTCCAGATGGGGGGGGGAGGCAACCCCTCATATCTTGGGGTAGCTCAGATGTAGGAACTAAATTGGCACCAACCACCTTTGTGCTACTTGATGAAACAACAGGTTAATGATGGCCATTTTACTACAGTATAACACAATCAACTGTGTTTGGAACAGAAGGATGGCCCACCTGCCACTTCTAGCTGCAGCTGCTGCAACCTGCATGACAAAATACATCTTTTAAAGTATGCTGTAGTTGTATTTTATTCTGTAGAATTATGCATGCCACAGTGGGTTATAGAGTCATATGTGTGTGGGCAGACAGTGTTATGTGTGTTCCTGTTTTCACAGGTTCCACTGATGGAGGGCCCAGCAAAACAGGACATCTTAAGTCTGATTTTAGCAGGGAACCTGTGACTGACAGTGATGACATCATGCATGTGATTTCATCCAATAGTGACACTGTCAGGATCAACAGAAAAAGAGCTACCCATATCAACATTATAGAGGTTCCTGTTGAGGTTCAGAATGGACACAGTGCCTTCCTATGTCATGGCAAACAATTTCTACCCGAAATCTGTCATGGGCGCAGTCTTCACCCCCAGTACACACAACATCAGAAATGCACCCTATTTCTGAGATACAGATACCCACCCCAGTATAGATGTGGGAGAGAAAGGTGCTGCCTTGGTACCAGGATTATCCCTGATATGGCTACAGTACTTGGAGTTAATCATCAGTTGTGCAGGTCAGTAATCTAAGCGCAAACTTGCTATTGCCCACATCATTGCATAGATGCTTAATATGTTCTGTGAATTTCATGATGATCTGCATCAAGTGCACAGTGACATGGAGTACAGGGAAAGGGAGACAACAATGTCGCTGATGTCACTGGTACTAAATGTTGTCTCCCATGTGACACATTGCAAATTCCATCCAGTCTGCCTCCACAGGCTATGCCTTCTGTGGTTCTGGGAAGGTCTAGTTGCAGGGAGGTTGGTCATAGACCATTTTAAGTTATACTAAACAGACTACTGGTGAGACACCATCCTTGTTGCTGGTGTGTAATTAGCCTTCTGTCCCTAGCTGTGGGCATCTTATGGGTCATAGGCAATGGTACTTCTCTGGCTCAATATTTGTGACACCTTATCAAACGCACACGCACATTCATGTAGTTCTACCCCTTCCATGTCACCTGGCTGCACACAGTCTTGCCATCCACAGTCATTGGCAACAACATTTATTAACACATGGTATGCCTCGAGGCCATCCAAGATGGCTGCACATTGACTAACAGCTTAGTTCTGGCTCACCCAGTCTGAAAACAGAAATTTAGCAGAGAAAGCCTGTGGACCTAGATTTCTGGGTAACTTTCAGTAACTGACTAGTAAGTGCACTGCCTAGATATCAGGAAAAAAGAAATATAAAGGACCTGGAGGAAAATCAGATTCAAAATTTGAGGAAAAAAACACAGACTGGGGAAAGTACTACAGTTCAGAAAGAAGCAGTGCATGTTCCAGACATGACTTCCAGTAACCTGGAGGAAAGTATAAAGCAGCTGCATACAGGCCTGGTTAAAATAAAACACTGATGGAAT
This sequence comes from Protopterus annectens, assembly GCF_019279795.1. Classification (NCBI taxonomy): domain Eukaryota; kingdom Metazoa; phylum Chordata; order Ceratodontiformes; family Protopteridae; genus Protopterus; species Protopterus annectens. Next base: position 172,302,170 of record NC_056732.1, read on the forward strand.
ATATCAATACAAACCATAAAAAGCTGGAAACAATGGAAGAAGCTTTGAATAGATATTCAGATAAGGTGACAAAACTGCAAAACTCAGAGGTTAAATGAAGAAAAGTCTGGTTGAATATGAGACTGCACAAGAAGAGATGTTTCAAAAACAGATAGAATTAGAGGACAGAGTATGTAAGGAAAACCTGAGATTTTCTGCTGTACCAGAAAAGCTGGAAGGAGCAGACTATTAATTTTATGAAAGTACAAATAAGGAACTGGACTGGTATTCCACAACAAGAATTGCTAATTGAAAGGGCGCATCATGTGTGCTCTCCAAATCTGACTATGAGAAAACAACCTAGGCCTTTAATAATAAAAATGCAATCTTACCAATAGAAGGAGTTGATTCTGACAAAACTGTGGCAGAGGGACAAAGTACTAAAAGAGGGAGCCAGCAGAGTGTTTGTGGAAAATGACTACTCATTGCATACCAGACAGAAGAGGAATATTTATTTATTTATTTATTTTATTTTACATTTGTTGACCGGGCTAGTCCAGCTGGATAATTTCCATTTTCAGTGGAGGCCCGGGGAGAAAAGCTCCACAGATTAAAACAAGTTTATAAAAATTAAACATTTACAATAAATGTCTGTGACACAGACATTGAGCAACAATGCATACATATTAGTCTAGATCAAGTAATAAAAAACACATAGTGCTATCTACGTATTGAGAAAGGCATTAATTCTTTACAGTACAATTATGTGAGGATGGGGTATTACATATTTTAAAATGTATATACATACTTGTAAAAGACATTGTTTGTACCTTTTTTTTTTTAATATGAGAACAGTAGCAGCAGTACAGTCATTAAGTCATTTGTGATCACAGAGAAAGATTGCAGTTTTGAAATAAGGAAATATGATAGTAGAATTTATAAATTTATAAATTTATTCCATTATATAAGGAATGCAAAGAAGCAGGTGTCAGATTCAAACTGCTTTACCCACTATCCTCAAAATAGTTTTTCCTGGAGGAACAAAAACATTTTTTTGATGAACTACATGGTAAGGAAGAAATACAAAAGTTTGTCCAACAAAAAGTGAGCTGTGAAACAAAAGGAAATTCTGCTTCTTGTTCTTCTGGTAATAAAGACCACAGAGTGAATCTCACAGTGAAAATTTTCCCAGCATTTCAATGGAAAATGGTTGAGAGAGGTAAAAAGGTGCAGCCGTTGACTAGAAGAATCAAGAGTTCACTGGAGATGGAGCAGAGACAGAGTTTGGGAGATGGAGATGAACAGGAATAGAACAAAAGAATATGGAAATATTGAACTTTCTTGGACTTTATTAAGCTTGTGGGGGGACTCTAAATCATATGCCCTACTTCATGCCATTAATGTTTGGAGACTAAAATCAGTAATCTGGAAATTGACAAATATGGAATTACAAAGCAATAATTATATTTGTGAAACAGGACAGAACAAGAAAATCAGGAAATATTGGACTTCTTTGGACTTTGTTAAACTTGTAGGAGATTCTAATGCATATGCCATACTTCATGTCATTGATGTTCAGAAAAATACTCAGGAAGGGGAAGAGAAGGGAGAGGGTAACTATAAGTAAAACAATTTTTTTTCTTAACTGTATTACTTAAGTGGTGCATGATTTTCTCTGCATGTTATAAAGTAAAGTTTCTTCAGTTATTTTTAAGTGTAATGGAGATACTAATGTAAATCAGTGCTTCTGTTTATTCTTTTTGTTTCTTTCTCCCTTTTTTCTTTCTCCTTGTTTAGTTTTAAGAAATGTAGGCATTGCAATGTAAAACACACAAAAATGGGGTAATCTGGTTATAAGAGCACAACAAAAGAAAGAATTAGTGTGCTTTTTCACATTCTTGCATAGAGGAATGACTGTGTTAAGCCCTTTAGCTTTATATAGTAACATGTTTTGACAGAAAGCAAGTAAATTAAAAAAATATATTGAATATTATAAGGTCTGTTTTTAGTAAACAGTCCTGTATCTGTTTTTCATGTCACTAGCAGACAATCTGATAAAGAGAAATGGCTTGGAGTAAATGTTTTCTGAAAGCATTTAAGTGTTTTCCCTACTGGGAGAGGTATAAAGATAAGGCAAAACCAGCACTTAATCGAATCACAGGCTGTTCCATGCGTTTTAGCGTGGATAAGCTTTCTTTCTGTTTAGCTCACGTCTGTGTGTGTGGCTGAAAGTTTGGAACTTATGTTCTTGTTAAGGGGGCAACATTTCAATATTTGAAGATGTACATAGTTTGTATGTGTTCTTGTTAAGTTAGTAGTTTTTAGGGGGTATTGAGGTGTGTATTTTTATTTGAGGGTTTTCAGTAAAACAAAAAGTTCTGCAAGATGTGACATAGGCTCAAATGGAGATGACAAGAAACAGATGTATAAAAGATTAACCTGCCAAACAGTGCATGCTTGTAACACAAAAGCTGGAACTAGAAACTTAGCAAAAAGCTGTTGTACATAAAATGCAGGAATAATATTCCCACAACAGTATGATTCTTTCTATGTCTTTAAACATCAATGCTTTCACAGATAAATCCAAATCCAAAAAAGAAAGAGTAGTGAACTATATTAAAAAAATTTGAGTGGAAATAGCTATACTACAGGAAACACACTTGGAAAGAACTGAACATGCAAATTTGATAAAGAAAGGTTTTCAGGATGGTTATTCAGCGTAATACTTGGGGCAAAGGAAGATAGAATTACTTATATTAATTGCAAGAGGAGGTCCAATAGGAATAGAAGAGGGAAAAAAGACAATAATGGTAGATTTGTAGTACTAAGGGGCTACTGACAAGGGAGGAGGATTACACTATCGTATTTATATTCCACAGAATATGCTATAATAGAGGTAAAAAAAATTGGGAGGAAATAAACAGCTCTCAGCAAGGAATATTACTTATAGGTGGGGACTGGAATTTGATTTGCAATAGTGAAAATGTGTCTTGGGGCCCAGAAAGGGAAATATAACAAAGGAGGGTAGATTATTCAGGAGGTATTCAAGAGGATAGAAATTACTTCTGAAAATATAGCTAGGGAGTAGGACAAAATTAAAGTGAAAGCTTAAAAATAGGATGGAAATAAAAGAAAGGGGGCTATGCTTAAGAAGTAACAAGAATTATTTAGAGGTACTTACAAATGTTAAAGTAGTGCAAAATGGGGGAATCTCACATAGCAAGAAGAGGATCAACTGCAGAATGCTAAGCAGAAAATAAGGGATTACCTCAATAATATACCCAAGTTTAGAAAGATTGCTGTTAAGCAACTGTTTTGTGATAAAAGCACTACACCACAAAAACTTTTAGCACAGCATCTTGGGCAATAGAAACTAGAATGGGCTGTTGCCAGGCTTAGGGAGCCTATAACAAGGAAGGTAACAAGAGATCCTATAAGAGGTATTAGAAATATTTTGAAATTTTATGAAAGTCTGTATAAAGCAGAGAAATATGAAAAGGGTTGCAAGCAAGAGGTGAAATCTGGGCTCTGTGGAAAAATTACTTTCCACAGAAAACCATGAACTATTTTCTGTACTCAGAGATTTAGCGTAAAAGCTACAAGACACTGCAGATTCTCATCCAAAATCCAAAACAACCAAAATAAATTCTGGAACACGATGAATCAAATAATGATGTACTAAAACTAAAAACACTACTCAGAGAAACTCACTAGGTGAATTTGAAAATTTAATGTTCAGTGTGATCATTCAATAAATAACACCAGATGCCATGGTGTAAGTTAGTCTCATCATTTTTCCAGTAATACTGTTCTTTACACCTAAAAGCTCACTAAATCAGGTCATGACAATTACATTTGTGACTTTATATCCAATTGACTTCCGTAATTAATTTTCCTGACTCCCTTTCTCTTTCTTATCAGCTCTAAACTCTTAAAGCCACAACAACACACAAAATTATAGCAGTACTACTGTTGACCCACTATTCCACTCACTTGTTTCTATTTTAAAACTGTATCTACTGAAGATACGCAAATCAGATCAGGTACCCTCTGATGCCCCAGTGATGGCTAACAGCCGTCACCCATGGCTCATCATACTTCATACAGAGCATATTCTCTTACCCTTAAACACCTTTACAATATCTCTCTCCCTTTCACTAAAAATGTCATGCCTAAAGCAATAAAAACGGTTGCATTTTAATACATCCTTAAAGTAACCAAACCATTTGGAGGAAATAACTTCAAATCATTTTTCATATTGCCTACCCTAGACCATACAGTATATATTCAACTATCAGAATACATCCAGTCCTGCCAAATTCTCTAAGGACCTCAACATGGCTTCTAGCCTGGTACAAGCATCATTACTGCCCTTTACGGCCTGGCAGATGATATACCTCAGATCATGGACAAAGACATATCAACTCAAACCCTCTACATCAAAAATGCAAAGGCCTTTAATCAGGCTGACCACTTCCTACTCTTACACTTTCTTCTTAAGGCAGTAATATGTCCCAGTGCAATACAGTATTTCATAGACTTCCAGCACAGCAGGCAGTTCAAAATCTAAACACCTCTTCCCACTCAGCTCAAGTTATTAAGCAACTTCCACAAGGGTCAGAGTTATATCACACACATTTCTTTGTTTATTAATAGACTACTTGATAGTTTTCACCATATTCCAGTTATTTTATTCACAGATAGTGTAGTTACTTGCAGGGCTAATAGTCCTAATAGAGTACAAACTGAACTAGAACAAACACTGTTTACACCTGTTAGACTGGTTGCTTTCAACATAAGTCATCCTTAACTAAAAAAAAATTGTTATATTCAGAACTGGCCACAAACTATCCAAAGTTTCAGAAAAAAATGGAAAATACTCTGTAATAACAAAGAAACAGCAATGCAGATACCAGAGTGTATGGCTTGACTAAAATCTCAACTTTAGGTTCAAGCTACTAAAGTCAAGGTAATTCTTTGCATTGATACTTGCAATGGGAACAATGATTCACTCTCTCCCACTTAGAATATGCAGTTCCCATGATCACAAACAAACTACAAAAATGAGATCTATCTTCAATCTAAAACTTAAAATATGAAAGAGTATTTCATCTCCCACATTTAGAATATGGACTTCTCCTAATCTTTTGATCATCACTCCTTTGATTACTATTTAGCGTCCATAAATCCTTCTATATTTCACAACTAATCACCAGGGGCATTTCTTCTAATAAAAGCAAAGTTAATGTTTTTCTGTACTCTTCCCTGGTTAGATTCATTGTAGAATATAATACAATCTTTGGCATGTATCTCACTAACTGTATCAAAAAATGGAAAAAAACCCACAGTAGTTCCTAATGAAAAGGATCTTAGGGCCTCAAATATCTTAGTTATCAGGAGAGGTTGGAATCCCTGCCCTGTACTCCACATCATATAGACTCTTAAGTGGCACCTGTGCCTTGTTTACTGTGCCATCAAGGAACCAATTAACTATAACCTCCTTTTTCTCAGTAAGTCAGATATTGTAGTTAGCACTAAACAAAGAGACCTTAGTCTTCAGTAGAAAATAAAACTAAACAAGATGGATACTTTCATCACCCAGTCTACAACAGGATATCCTTGCATGTCAAATGGAATGATTTCCTGTGAACCTTCATACACAACTTGGACAACTGGATGGATGCCCTAAAATATACCTGGGACTTGAAGGCCTTGCCCTCTTTGAGAGGTGTGATTGAGACTGAGGATGTTTATTGGCAAGGCACATATGGCCTCTGGCTGAATAGCTTTGTATTTCCTAAGAAACCAAAAAGAATGATGCATCTTTTCAATTTACATCTAGTAACGGTTGTGGATTCATAACCCTAGCCGTACATAAAGAACACCACTGCTCTACATGCTCAAAAATAAAATGGCTCCCATCAAGCACAGAACAATGCTTCTTATTGCCTGTCTTTCTTCAAACTACTCATTCTAGATTCTTTACCCTTTTTTGCCAGCAGATTGACAACAAGAATCTCTACATACAAGCTTAGGTCCATCAGATCTCTACCCCAAGCTTGCTAACACCACAAAATAAGCTCCACTACCTTGCTTGCTCCATGCTTTTTCAGTGATTACTCCAAAGATATGGGAATCCTTGCTTACTAATGTAAAGGCCATTGATTCCTACTGAAAATTCCGAAAGCAGTTAAATTAAAGATGCTTAATGAATAATAATGTAACCTAGATCTTAGTCTCAGATATATTTTCCTATCACATTTATTGTAATGCGTTAAGCTACTGCATTGCCCAACGGTGTGACCTACACAGTTCTCAACTAGGATTCTTCCTTTTTTCTTCCACCCATTCCTCCAACTAATTCTTTTTCCATTCTGGCTGCACTGCTTCAGTGGATGCCCCTCCCATCCTCTTCACAGTTTTCCCACTGTCTAAACAGCTATCCACTAAATTCCACTATTTCAATATTATCTGAATTCTGTGTTTATTATAAATTCAAAAAATGGGTTTAAATGCTAAAATCATGTTATCATTCAAGGTTACAAATTAACTTGCTTATTGTTGAATAGAAATGTATGATTATAACTTGCTTGTTGTTGACATGTTTGTTTGTTTATTTTTTTTTTTATTTATATTTATTTATTTATTTATTTACTGGAGTAGTACACTGATCAATATTGAGCAATATTGACAAGTTTCAGGCTCACCCCGCATGAAATACAAAACATTTCACAAATAAAAAAATATATAAATGTAAGCAGTACCACAGTAGTTCAGACTACTTACATAGAAACACTGTATATACACAAGCTAGTGAACAAGCAGAGTGGAATGTACAATATATATATATATATATATATATCTAGGACTTTTGATCGAAAGATCAAAAGCCCGAATCCATTACCACCGAACACACTTTAACGAAAGCGCTTTCATCAAAAAAGCGCTTTCGTTAAAGTATGTTAAAAAAAAAAGCACAAAATCTACTTGAATGCAGGGGGGCATGCCCCCCATGCAGACCCCCCCACTTTAATATTTTTACTCCAAGGTCGCACTACAGTGGGGAAAAGGGAATTTTCCCTTACCGCACCGTAGTACGACCAGAACAACAAGCATACTTGAGCGAAAGTGCTTTTCACTTGAGCAAAAGTGCTGCTTCAGTGAAAAGCACTTTCGCTCAAGTATGCTCACCAAATTGGGATTTGGTGAAAGATGCAGTTGAGCATCTGTATGGATCCCATATATATATATATATATATATATATATATATATATATATATATATATATATGTGTGTGTGCTTATCATTCAGTTGTTACATATGGTTACTTAGTATGTAAACCTTGGCTGAGCATGAAAAAGATCCATGGGGATCAGTGTTCTTCCCTTAGCAACTAACTGACTAACTAAAATGAAAACAATTAAGTTGCAGTACCAGAGCATCAAGTAATGGTTTCCCCTCACTAAAACTCAGTTGTGTGGGCTAAAACATTAAATCGCTTGAGAGGAAATTCTGTTTTTATTTTGTTGGATATAGAAAGCTTTGGAGCAACAAAACAGTGGTTGATGTCGGGATGTCAAGGCTATGAACTGCTGATATATGTTCTGTTAGAATGTTCTTAGAGTTTTTTTAACTTCAGTAGTTATTGCAGGGAACTGTACCAGTCTCTGCTGCTCGGTTTACAGGTTAAACTAAACATTTGAAAATTTCTGTTAGATTTATTGGGAATCAGTTAACATCTGCAAGGGTGATACAGTGGTGCTGATTTCTGAAGTACCATTGGTGAATTTACATGTTTTATTCGGGCTGCCTGAAATAAGTGTTTTTTACTTGACAGATGTAGCCAATGTTATCAATAGGCTATATTCAAGTGTTGGAGTAATCACTCCCATGCCTATTATTTCTCTCCCTCCCTAGTTACTAGACTGGATTTTCAATGACAAGCTGAGAAATCGCTTACTGATTTATAGGTACAGCCAAAGAAAGTGAGAGCAGTGCCTAACCAAATTCCAAGGTGCTTGCAGGCCTGCACCACTTCAAGCCTCACACCTTTTCTTCCTTTACTGTGCATGTTATTCTTTAATTTGGACATTTTGTATGTCCCACACAGTAGCTTTTGCTTTTTATGATATTTGTCTTTAGTTCATTCAGCTGGCATATGTAGCTGTGATTAGTCGTAAGTTTTTTGCCAGTTTGGGTAAGCTTGTTGAGGAAGAACCTGCACTATGATGTTATCTACATAAGAAGTTTTGTAGAAGAGTAGCCAGAAATTCCTTCTGTTTAGCATGAGTATCTAAAGGCATATCATCCAAATCAAAAGAAGTTATCATCCTTCTGTATTCATCACTAATTAGACAATTTATTGAGTAGAATGTCTCCCTCAGGATATACCTTTCTAAATATATTAAGTAACTTGAAAGGCCTCAGAGGCTTCTGATCAAGAAGATTATTGTCCTAAAGTCCCTGAGCTACCAGTACAGGCTTGAAACTCAAGCCCTTTACTCATTCTTTATAGACTCTTGCAGGATGATGTATGCCTTGCATTCTGTGCCACTAAGGACCCTGTCTTCCTCACTCTCCTGTGTCTTCAGAAGTCAAATATCTCCACTAACACCAGAACTGGAGACTCCAAGCTCCACCAGTACGTAAAGAAAAAGTGCTGGAGAGATGCATTTATTGCCCAGCACCTACTACACTTCTCAAACTGACTTTCCCTGCAAGTTAAACAAAGTAGGATCCTTTAAATTAAACCTGGATTATTAGATGGGTACTCATAATTTCACTCAGGGACGGACCTTTATTTTTCTTGAGAAGGGAAGGTACAGCATAGTGCTGGGTTTGGGGAAGGTGTAAATGGTCCTGTGATTCAGTTGCCTTGTATTTCTATGACCTTATAATCCTGTGATAAATTTAATTTCAGGTCTATTCTTCCATTTAGATTTTTCACATATTTTATTTTGCATACTCAGACTCTACAATCAGTATATTGTAGTTATTTGTTTAACCATGTAACCTCTCTATAAATTGTAATCATAAACCTTATTGCTTGCTTATATATGTTAACTACTATATACATACTGAATTTTAATCTAATTTTGGTGACCTTGGAGCTTTTCTCCCCGGGCCTCTGCTAAAAATGGACATGTATCCAGTTGGATTATCCCGGTCAACAAATGTAAAATAAAAATACATTTCTTTTTAATCCATAGCTATAATATTTACTGGGTCTATATCATATGAATGAAAGTTCATATGAGCGAACGCTCAATGAGCGAAAAATGCCGGATATCAAAAACGATATTGTGTGGGGCTGTGCCCCCCACACCCCTCGCTAAATAGAAATACCAACTCCGAGATCACACTACAGTGAGGAAAGGGCAAATACTCCAATCTTCACTGTACTGCAATCTCACAACACTCATCTCGATGTCTGACATTTTCACTCATTAGAGCGTTCGCTTATATGAACTTTCGTTCATATAATATAGACCCTATTTACTACTTTTTTTTAATGTAGTAACATAACATTTTAATATGATTTTTATTGCAAAGTTATCACACTGTTAAGAAATATACCGCCAAGTATAATATTAAGTTATTACCAAAGTACTGCTGCAAATTCAAGGTAAAAAAAAAATTAAAAAAAAAATAATAATAATAATAAAGGATACTATACTGGGACATAGATATTTGCTCATGGAAAAATACTCCAACAAATATAATTCCATATTACTGTCTGTATAAGGATTACAGTGTACCCACGTGTGTGTGTGTGTGTGTGTGTGTGTGTGTGTGTGTGTATGTGTGTGTGTGTGTGTATATATATATATATATATATATATATATATATATATATATATATATACACACACACACACACATAGACATATATATGATTACTTTTACATGTGTGTGTGCATATATATATATATATATATATATATATATATATATATATATATAAATAAACAGTATTCTGCCAGAAATGTATGCCCTGTAATGCATCTGTACCTAATCTATAGGTATTTGGCGGTGTATTATACTGATTACTCACTTGGTTTAAAAATGTTTGAGATTCTATGTAATGGTTAGGATTTGGCAATGACAGTCCCTGTGTAGTGGTAGAAGAAATATACTTGGCATGGAGTCCAGTTTGTATTGACTCATCACAGCAATTCACCAAAAAGAAGTTACCTAGGAGATGGGGAGTAGAATTAGTTGTTGTTGTGTCTTTCAGCTTTTCCTGGTTAGGGGTCGCCACAGCGGAACTCTGGTCCGCTAATGATTGTCAGTAGATTTTTACGTGCTGAGTTTCTGGCCCTGACACACAACCTTCAACGAAGATATGCCCATTCACGCATGTCTCCACAAAGAAGACGCTCTAGCTGAGAATCGAACAGGACAATGTCTTACTGTGAGGTGACAACGGCTACCGCATCACAGTTTTGTAAAATAAAAAAAAGAAGGAAGTAAGTGCATTCATAATACATTTACTGATCCAAGCAAAGACAATTATTTCAGCAGCAAAAATAACAATTCTATATAATCTTCCCTTAATGTAATAATGCATTGCTGTTGCAGTAAGTTTTATTTGATACCTTACATGGTATGAATTCCCATTCATGGAAGAACTTTTAGATGTGTGTTTAGATTTTTTAGCTGATTTGGTAAAGTTTTTAATCCATTTAGTTTCTAGATTTCATTACATATCTGAGCAATAAGATTTATTTACCACATTGGCTAGAAAATAGTATAAAGTCCTCATCATAAGATATTAAGTAATATTTGTGCTGATTTATAACTATGCCATTCAACATTTACTTCAAATACAAAGCAAAGAATTAAATAGGTATTACAAAACACTTTGTGGAAAGAGGGGGTCATTTCTAGACCAAAATTATTTTAATGATAGTAGATTTTTTTCTTATTAAACTTAATATATGTCTATGTCTCAGTATGTAAATAGCATGTAGTAATATCAATATATGCTACAGAAGAGAAAATCATTGCATGGTCTGAAAGGTATATTTTCAATTAATAATAGCAAAACTTTTCATTTTTCAAAACTTTAATATACCAGGAGATATCAAAATAATGTTTATTTCGCTCAAACTATATATGTATAAACGGCACTGATTAGCCTCTGATTTTCCTTTATCAAGACAGAAACTGACTATAAATAAATAATGACTTCATTTACAGGAGGTAATAACTTACCATTTATCATTTAATCCAATATATGATGTGAATTGCTGGAACCTGTGTTCTGCAAGACTGCCTTCCAGACTATCTGCAAATATACAGAGCTGAGTATGTTTTTGGGGTTTCAGAGTTTGTATTGTTAGTTGTTGCTTAGATCTCTGTTGAAACTGCCCCCCCCCCCCCATTTTCTGCCGTGTCTTCAGTTGGTATATCTGTTTTTTAAAGCTTGTTTGTTATCTAACTCAAGGATCACTTAATTTGACCTGTTAGTAACAGCCTGCATTTAATTGCTGGAACCTGTGTTTTGAAAGACTGCCTTCCAGGCTATCTGCAAATATACAGAGCTGAGTATATTTTTTTGGTTATAGATTTTGTTAATTGTTGCTTAGATCTCTGTTGAAACTGTTGTCTCACTGTTCTGAGAGACTTATCTGCAAATATACAGTGATGAATATATTTTTTGGGTTTTAGAGTTGCCGAAAGACACAAACAAACAAACTGTTAGTTGTTGCTTAGATCTCTGTTGAAACTGTTTTGTCCCACCCACCCTCTCTGTTTTTGGTTTGTAGTTTAAATTTGGTGGCTTTTGCAGTTGCCCGCTTCACTGTAGATTTGATCTGGGACACTCCCGAAGACCCATCTCTTTATCACATTCTACCTAATAAACTCTTTCTGCACTTGCTTTTAGTCCTTTTTAATTTAATTGCATTTTTTAAACTGTGTTTGGTCTAATATTGTTACATACTCAAGTGTGCTAGCTTGCACTGCATGTGAATTGTTTTTACTACTGTTATTGCTACTTTTCTGTAAAAAAAACAAACAAAAAAAAAACTGTAAGCCTGTTTTTTACCTTTCCTGTAACTAGTGTTCTAGATATAGATTTGCTGTATCCAGGACCGTATGTAAGCTGCTGAGCCCTCTAAGCCTTTCTGTGTTGTAGGGAAGCCTTCTAGCTTATCAGTGGGAGTGGTAAGCACTAGGTAACCTGTCTACCACATAAGGAGTGATTCTGGCCCAGAAATTGTAGTTATTGGCCGTTTGGGCAGTCTCTTTCATCTCTCTCAACTTTCTGATTTGAAAGCCTGCATTTGCACTTGTTTCTGTCCTGTAACTTGTCTAGTGCAGATACAGATTCTTAGTTTTAGCACTTACATTTTCTTATTCATGCTCAGCACTTGTTCAGAACTTGTAAGCACTAAATAAGCTACTAATTACTATAGCACTCAATCTTCCTCATTACCTAGAGGAAAACTGTTTTTGTACTTATTTTCTCACTTGCTTAGAGAAAAACAGCTCTTGTACTCATTTTCCTCACTTATCTAGAGGAAAATAGTTTTTTATTCAGGCATGTCCAAGGGTCAGCGCCCAGTGTTCTCGCCTGTCTATCTGATGAATGTGGGCATCTTTGAGGCAATGTAGAAATTGCCTCATGTACACAGACAACCCTCTCCTCCTACCACACAACACTACAACCTGTGAGAGATGCACTTATCGATCCAAACTGGAGGTAAAGCTCTCTCCAATCAAGACTGAACTTGACAGTCATGAGGAGAAGGAAAACATTTGCACCACACCACACTCATCACATAGTCTCACTAAATCTATACCACCAAAATCCACACATAGTAACACAAAAACATTTGTGGAGGCTCTCAATAATAATCTGTCTAAGCAACAGAGACCTCCAAAGCAGAAATGCAAGCAACCTCCATCCCCCAATACAACCCAAATGACAGATAGCCCACAGACTCCTTGTGCCACTCAATCACAGCCAATAAGGCAAAACAACGTACCCAACACACTAGTCATAGATGAGACTGTAGTCAGGCACACTGATGTCCCACTCACCAGGCTAAACAAGGAGAAGGTTACTGTCAGCTGCCTGTCGGGTGCCAGGATCCGCCACATAACCCACGCACTCAGGTCACTCCACAACAAGTACAAAATTGACTCTGTCATTGTCCATGTTGGTGTGAATGACCTGAGACGTACCTCCCTGGACTACATGAAAAGAGACATGGAAGAGCTCTCCGATCTTGTAGCCCAGGCAGGTATGACTCTAGCCCTGAGTAGCATTCTGCCATCGCCCAGAATGATACCGCAGTACAAGGACAAAATGATTGACTTCAACAATTGGCTAAGGTTTTGGTGTCATTCTAAGGGGATCCAGTATCTGTCTGCTTGGGATGACATGGTCAACAGACCATGATGCTTTGCTACAGATGGCCAGCACCTGTCGCCCCTGGGATTCCAGATACTGGCTAAGGCTCTTGCTGCCCCTATAGTGCCTTTTTTAGGCAAGGTTCAAATAACAAATTCATCACCATAACAGGAACAGGCAAGCAAAAACTGAGGGTAATGCTACTCAATGCTAGAATTCTAAATCTCAAAATACACTCACTCGAGGCACTCCTTAAAATGGAGAACATTGATATCTGTGTAGTGACCAAGACCTGGTTCAAGGCTCCAGAGATCACCCCTGCACTACCAGGCTATAATTCATACCACACTTTTCAGCCATGTAACCTGGACCGAAACACCAAAGGTGGAAGTGTGTCCATATTCATTAAGGATAGCCACACCTCCAGGCTAGTTGCTCAGCATAATGCATCCGAGGTTATCCAAGTGCAACTAACTGTGGGCAAAACTGCAATGCAAATTGTAGCTTGCTACAGATCCCCCACCATGCCCCAGGATTCCCACTCCTCTTTTCTTGATGTACTGGAAAGTATTAGGGTTCAACCAAACACCCTAATAATGTGTGACTTCAACTACCCCACCATTAACTGGGAAAACTACTTGTGTACCAACTTCTTAGCTCAACGCTTTCTGGAATTCATAAACTCCAATGCCCTGGATCAACTTATCCACACCCCCACCAGGGGCAACAATATCCTAGACCTAGTCATTACCAACATGAGTGACCGGTGTTCCACACCTGAAGTCAAATCCTCGTTGGTCCGAAACGACCATAAGCTAATCACCCTTGATATCCACTTCCCACCCCCCACCCCACCCCATTAAGGAAACCACAGTAAAAAATTTCTCCAAAGCCAACTTCATGCTTCTTAAGACAGAAGTGGTGAACTTCATGACACCCATGCAGATGGACAATAAAGTTACAACTGCTGAATCCTACACAAATGCACTCTATAAGCACTTGCACGAGTGCATGGATCGTGCTATCCCAAACAGAACCAAGACGCTATCCTCCAAAAAAAGGAAGCCAATCTGGTGGTCCACTGCCATGAACAAACTGTACAACAGAAGTAAGAAACTGTTGCAAAAGAGAGTAAAATCCCATGAGTGGAGGAGCTCCCTGGTCAGCCTCAGTAAGAAGCTGAGATCCCTTATAAGATCCTCCAAAGCTAGCTACGAAAACAAAATCACCACTAATTCCAAGGGCAGCTACAAAGCATTCTATAGCTATGTCAAGAATCTTGATGGCAACACCCAGATCTGCTCTGAGTTACAGCACAAAGGCAAGAAAATTACAGAACCAACTGATATTGCCAACATCATGGCAGATAGGTTCAGTGCTAACTTTACCTCCCCCCCTTACCCCCTAAAGGGCACATATCTATACAGGAAGAATGCAGAGTCCCTGTAATTACAACTATGCAGGTAAAAGCTGCACTCTCTAAACCAAAAACACAGCATCCATGGGACCGGACAACATCCCAGACTGCGTTTTACACAAACTTCAGAACGAACTGGCTCCCCACTTAAGCACCATGTTAATAGCCTCACATCAGGCTTTGTGCCTACTAAATGGTGCACAGAAACAGTTATCCCACTCCACAAAGGGGGAGCCACCACTGATCCTGGGAACTATCGACCTGTTAGCCTGATGAGCCTGGTCTGCAAGGCCATGGGACGTATCATCATGGAACTCATAAACAAAGAAATTGGTAACCTCCAAACTCTGGATCCCACCCTGTTCGGGTTTGTGAAAGGCAGATCATGCCTCCTGAACCTGATCGACTTCTTTGAGGCAGTCAGCAAAGCCGTAGATGAGGGTAAGGTGGTTCACACAGCCTATCTTGACCTCGCCAAGGCTTTCAACACCATCCCCCATTCTGGAATTATAGCTAAACTCACTAAACTAGGTATAAATCCCTACATCACAAGATGGGTTGCCAACTGGCTCACTGACAGAACCCACACTGTAAAAGTTGCAGACTCCAAATCTGACCTCAAAGCAGTGACAAGTGGAGTACCATAGGGTTCTGTTCTGGGACCTCTCCTGTTTGGTATCTACTTCTCTGAAGTACAGGCTAACACAGAAGACCTCTGGCTAACAAAGTTCGCAGATGACTGCAAACTAGGAGCCATAGTCAAGTCCCCAAATGATGTGGACATCCTACAGAAGGGCCTCGCTGAGACAGATGCCTGGTGTCAGAGCCATGGCCTCAAGCTCAATGCCAAAAAGTGCAGTGTCATCCCCTTTGGTAAAAACTCTGTACCCATGAACTACCACATAGGCAGCAATCTACTTAATACTGAATGTGTGATAAGAGACCTTGGGACCCAGGTGGACAGTAGTCTCTCCTTTGATAGTCACATTGCCACAGTAGTCAGGAAGTCCTTCTACATGGCACACCTCATCATAAAAGGGTTCTCATCCAGGAAAAAAGAGGTCATCGTTCCTCTCTATTCGACACTCATTAGACCCATTATAGAGTACAATGCCCCTTTTGGAATGTACCTCACAAGACATGTGCAGCAGCTGGAAAGGCCACAGAAGTACCTCACAAAGAAGATTACTGGACTCAAACAAATGCCCTACACTGACCGCCTCAAAAAACTCCAGCTTTACTCCGTAGCATATCGCCTACTCTGAGGTGATCTCTGCCTAACATATAAAGCTATGTTAAACCCAGAGCTGTTGGACATGCTACACCTAAAGAAATCCCAATCTCTCTGAGCTACACGCTCTATGGACCTAAACCTTGTCACCACAATAAACAGGACATGCTGGAGGGATGTATTCCTGTCCCAGAGACTTCCTATACTCTGGAACAAGCTACCCATCTATGTCAAGCAAAGTTCTTCATTAGCACTCTTCAAGAAAAATCTTGATGAGTGGATGGGAAATAGGAAATACACCCTGGGGATCACTTCTGTGTCTCTGCTCGCAAGTGGCACAGAAAAATAACTTTCTTGGGTGGCGTAAGCCAGGGAACCTTGTTGGCTAGGCTTACGTAGGCCCTTGGGCTGATAGTCTAGTATCTACCTATGAACCTATGATAATCATTGTTTAATACTGAACTGGGCAATCAGTATGCATGTAGTAGATGGAAAAAATGGTCTACAGAGTCTTTACTGAAATTCTACCATCAGCAAGCGAATCATCCTCCTTCTGCTGACAGGCAACCTTGGTGGCCACTGGGAACCCAACAATGCAGGCATTGGTTGGCATAGACAAAGGTGAGTGTCACTTCCTCTTCCAACACTGAATCTGCAGAAGGACAACATAATTACCCACATAATCATAGTTGTACAGTGGACTGGCGCAAACAGTTTATCCACTGTGCTGCTGTGAGAGTTGCTCCTATCTTTTGTGATATCCATCTCTGTTAAGCTGATACTACTCTACTTGAAAACAAAGTATGCACTCCCAAGCATATTTCCAAAACAGGTAAGATAGCAGAAGACAATAGTACAAATAAGTGCTTATAGTATATGTCTGTCTGTCTCTCTCTCTCTTGCTAACCTCTGCCTCCAAGTGGCAAACAGGTCAGGGTGGCATCACCTCAAATCACTGTACTAGTGCTGGCATTGCTCAGTATTGTGGGTGATGGCAGTGGCATCACTCACCATCTTGGCAAATACAAGCCAGGCATCCATTTTCTGCAGGAGGTCATCATACTGACCAGCAGTTACTCCTCAATTTCACTGTGCAAGAAGAACAACAAGATCTTACTCTCCCTGGCACAATGTGCTGTAACTCTATATTCCAGGGTTTTGGAAGTAGCCATGGACACTCACTCAGGTCCACTCAAGTGGCAAAATGGTGGCTCCTTACAGACAGATGCAAGATTGTGGATCATGTGTTGTGCAACATAGTATTACACTGTGGTTCTTCAGTATGTCCTAATGCTGCACTGTGGTGCTAACAATGGATATATCATTGCATCATGGGAATTCAACTTTGCACACATGCTATATGCATTGGTATACTGGTCACATGCTTTGTGGTCACTGTGAAATGCAGGGCTACCAGCAGAATGATTGGGTACTGCATGTGCTATGGCAGTGATTCAGATGCAATAGGACTAAGTAGCTTCATTAACATATTCAGCATGCTAATTGGCTTTAATTAGTATATCAGCACCATTTTCACAACACTGCTGATTACTGTACAGCTGAGGAATAGAGGAATGTCAGTAAAGATTTTGTAGAGTTGTAGCTTTGCAGAGTTAAGGAAGGAGTCCTGATGAAGCACCTCAGTAAGAACAACAAATGCTATGGAGGATGTCAGTCACACCGAGGTAGACATTGTGATGTACTTGTAACTGGTAATCCAGGACACTGGCATGACACTGTGCTATCTGCCTGTGGCTCTAGGAACAATATCTGTATACATTGGAAACCCTGTGAAAGACATGCCACAGAGGAGTTTTGGTTCCAGGGCCACATGCTGATTCATGGTTACACTATGTAACTGGTGTTAATCCTGTGGCCAAGGCTGCAGTACAGAAATGGGGAGGAAGCGAGTCACAGCAGTAACTGCAGCTGATAGCTGCATAAGAAGGGGGGCTGTAGCCATAGATATGGACATTCCACAGCATACCAAACACACCCATTAACTGACTAGATTCACCCACAGGGGTATGTGCTCTGGCATGACCACCCAAAGGAGGTAATGCCTGGAAATGTTCATCACCCAGGTGAACAAATTACATCTGCAGGCTGTCTGCACACATGCTATATGCCTCCTCAAAAAAGGATGTCATAGGCAAGAAGTAACTGGACCAGATATGGCAAGGAATAGTGCAGGATGTGACTAACCATTGTCGCTTGTTCGTCTCTAATACAAATAATAAGAACACTTGGGATTTCGTTTAGATGCTTTAATACATAGAAACACATCAGGATGGATAGCAGCATCTTTAAATACAAATGAACTAAGAGACTGAGCTTACATACATGTTCACATCTCAACAGCTAACTATAAAATGGCAGTCAGACTTGCACGTGCTCAGTATTTATACTCTAGTGCAAGCCCTTCGATAGCTTCTTAAAGGTATATACACACTCATTGATCTACATCCTGACTCTTAAAAAGATTGCCCTTTATACAAAACAATAGCAGAGCTAGGCATGTATTACTATATACATCAGGAGCTAAATACAATGTTCATGTCCAAGTTGCTTCATATCTGCTACAGGATTTAGAGATTTGACCGTATCTTGTAACATAACAGTTGGGACTAAATTTAGCAACAGGGCAGTCTGCTGTGCACAACTCATATCAGGAACTTCTAGATTTGTCACAGTAATGGGAATGTCCTCTGGAACTTCCTCTGGAATTAGAACACTGGGGAACTCACTCTGAGATGAAGAATCTTTCTCACAGGCTGTCTACTGTGGTATAGGCTCGGGCACTGGTTTTCTGATTCCGACTAAAAATTCCTTCTTCTGTTTTCACAGTGTATGATCTTGACTCTGACCCAATATTCTTCATGACACCAATCCAATTGTAACCTTTGGATGTTTGCATCTTTACCACTTCGCCCTCTCGTAATGGATTGAGTGGTGTACTGGTCTTATCATAGTAGGACTTCTGGGTTAGGCACTTTTTCAACAGATTGGCGTTTACTGATCTGTTGTTCTTGACACATGGAACCAACAATTGACTACTGATTGGTAATGTGGTTCTGGTTTGTCTCGACAGAAGTCTCTGAGCAGGTGCACCAACATGCTTATCTTGAGGAATATTTCTGAGATTAAAGAGATTCAGGAAAACATCACTATTATCTCATTTTGACTTGCCTAGTAACTGTCTTGTACTTTGCACTGCATGTTCTGCCAAACCATTTGACTGCAGGTACTCTGGACTACTTGTGACATGAATAAAGTCCCATTCTTCAGCAAAACTTTTGAACTGTTGGCTTGTAAACTACGTGCCATTGTCAGAAATAACTTTGTGCAGACTCCCAAGTACTGCAAAATGAAGCTTCATCTTAATAATGGCTGTACTGGATGCTAGGTTAGGAAGTAAGTCAATCTCGAACCAATTGGAGTAAGAGTCTACCAACACCAAATGATATTGACCATTCCACTCGAAGATGTCGACTAAGGTAGTTCTGCAATCTGGTTAAGCTGAAGTGGTTCTTTCTGCTGATGTGGCTTTGTACCATTACACACAGAACAAGACAATAGTGCTGTCTCAGTGTCTTGTGACACAGAAGGCCAAAATACTAGTCCTCTTGCCCTTCTTTTGGTAGATTTGATTCCTCAGTGACCACAATACAAGAGAGTGATATACTTTGGTTGCAAGGACTTGGGAACAATTACTTTCTGACCTTTTATAATGATACCTTTGTCAGCCAAAATCTCATCTCTGTATGGAAAATAAGGTTGCACTTCTTGAGGTAAACTGGATTGCTTTGACGGCCATCTTTGATTGAGGAAATGGTTGAGCCTCCGTAAAACTGGATCTGTGTCTTTGTGATCTCTTAGCTCATCAAGATGTGTGGCAGAAAAATGTATCCCTTCTGTGAGTTCAAAATCATCAATTGAATGAAAACCTTGAATTTCACTCTGTTCAGCGGTATTTCTGGGTGATCTGAATAATGTATCAACAAGATAAGGAAGTTTACCTTTCTTGTAGATTGAAATTGTAATTTTGCAATCTCAGCATCATGCATTGCAGTCTGGCTGGAGCTGAATGCATTGGCTTTCTCAGAATAGTGACTAATGGTTGGTGGTCTGTTTCGATCTGGATAGGTCTACCATAAACATAATTATGGAACTTGGAACATGCAAACACAATTGCAAAAAGCTCTTTCTCAATTTGGGCATACTGCATCTCAGTTTGGATAAGAGTTCTCGATGCATAGGCAACAGGTTGATCCTCTTGTAGAATGACTGCACCAAGACCAAATTTCAAAGCATCACAGGAAACTGTAACTGGTTTGTGAACATCATAGTATCCGAGCATTAGTGGACTAGCAATTCTCTGTTTCAGGACATCAAATGCTCTTTGGTGTTGCTTTAACTAAGACCAGGATATATCTTTACATGTCAGCAATCTGAGTGGTGCTAAAAGTTGCTCAAGTCTAGAATGAACTTGCCTAGGTGGTTGACCATGCCAAGAAAACATTGCAGGGCTTGAACATTGTCTGGAGCTGGCATCTCAAGAATGGCTGTTTGCTTTGAAGGGTCCGGTCGTAGGCCTGTACTCATAAATAAATAAGCAACACAAGTAACTTCTTGTAGCCTGAACTTGCATTTCTGTGGATTGAGCTTAATATTCACTTGACGTACCCTTTCTATAACTTTTTTGAGGTTTGTGTCATACTCTGCTTCATTGTGACCTCCTACTAGTATGTTGTCTACTATGATAGCACAAGGATTCCTAGAAAAAATGTTTTGCTCCATTGGACGTTGAAAGACTTCACTTGCAGAATTTATCCCAAATGGCATTCTCAAAAATCTGTACCTGCCAAACTAAAAGTAGTGAGGAAAGAAGATTTTCTGTCGAGCTAAATTTGCCAAAATGAACTCTTTGTATGTAAGACAGAAAAAGTACTGGCATTTGGCATCAAGGCTGTGACTTCTTTGACTGTGTGCATTGGATGATGAGATCTTTTTAGTGCTTTGTTCAAATCTCATGGATCAATACATATTGTGATGTCATCTGAGCTTTTCTTATGAGGTACTACCACGGAAGATACCCATTCAGTTGGAGTTTCCACTGGACAAATCACACCTTATTGCACCATTTTATCTAACTCAGCTTTGAATATGTCCTGCATGGCTATTGGAAGTTTACTTGCTGGCCTAATAACCGGACTGACCTCTGGATCTAACTTCATGGAGTACATAACTGGAAGTTTGCCTAGTTTGTCTTGGAAAAGATTTGCATAGGTAGAAAAAATGTACTGGGCAAAATTAGAGTAGTGGTCTTTTAAGATAACATGGTGAACTTCCTTATTAAATGAAAGTCCCATTTTTTAAATATTCTCTGAGCCCTAATAATGACTGAACATGCCTCTTGACCACATAAAATAATAAGTCGTAGCTCCTTCCAGCAGAGTAACCTCTGAGCCTTCAGTTTGGATTTCTTTACCTCACTAAGCAACAAGCTTCACACACCTTCCTAAATCAAGCCTTTCATTAATGCACACTCTAGCAAATGTTTCTACAGACAATAACATTTGACTTGGAGCTAGTATCAACTTTGAGCTCTCTGTGTTTGCCATTTATCCGAACAGTACAAAATACTTCATTTTTTGCCCTTAACTCTACTGCATTGACTGTTTCATGAAGCACTGATACACCATCAGTATAAAAGTGGAACTGCCACAGTTACTGATCAACTTGTTTCTTAAAATGTTCTCTTTTTATAAAATAATGTGGGCCTTTTGATTTAAAAAAATTCTTTTTTTATTGATTCCATTTATTGCATTTGTGGCATTGTTGACCAAAAGTTAAACACCTTCTTTTTAGATTCATGATTGCTACCACAATTATGACAGTTGGCAATGAAACCAGAGATGGGGCCCATGCTTTGAGTTTGCTGACTTACTCTTATGCTTTGCTGAGAATGTGCGAATTCTGGAACTTGCTAGAAAGTTCTGGGGTTTACCAGTAGGTACAGCTGCCATGTGCTGCATACTATCAACATTCTAGAGCTGCTCTCATCTGTAAGCATATTTGTGTGCTTTTTGTGAGCTCATATATCAGACAAATCTCAATGGTCTTATTCAAAGTTAAATCACTGTCATGAAGCAAAATCATTCTCCCAGCATCATCTTTTATGCCACACACAAGTCTGTCTTTTATCAACTCATCCCTTAAATCACCAAATCTGTACATTTTATCTTTATTTTTCAGGTCAGTTGTATATGCTGCAAGTTTCACCATGCTTTTGATCCCTTGTGTAAAATAAGTGCCTTTCCATTGTAGCATTTATCTGGGGGTTACACATTTCTCAAAATTTACATTTTAAGCACTTTGGGTCCTCCCTTGACTCAGCTTTTACACTTTTACAACAATATGATGGTTTTCCCCCCTCACCAGCATAGGTAGCAGGTACATGCCCAAATGAACGTTCCATTTCTATAGGTTCATAGGTGTGTACGAGGCTAATGGCCCTGGAGCCTTTACAAGCCTAGCCCAAAAAAAACTGCCCGGGCACCGTGCCACCCAATGTTAGTTCACAGTGCCCATATCCAGTAGGGCAACTGGAATGATCCCTGGAGTGAACTTTCTGTTACCCATCCACTTGTCAAGATTTCTCTTGAAGAGGGCCAGTGAGGTGCTCTGCTTGACATGAATGGAAAGCTTATTCCAGAGTATGGGCAGTCTTTGGGAGATGAACCTGTCCCTACAGCATGTTCTGTTAATTGTGGTAATGAGGTTGTGATCTCTGGAGTGTGTGGTGCAGGGGAATTGGGATTTCTTTAGGTGTAGCATTTCAAGAAGGGCTGGGTTGGACATGGCTTTGTAAGTCAAGCAGAGATCACCTCTAAGTAGACGATAAGGGACTGAAAACAGCTGAAGCTTCTTGAGTCTGTCCATGTAGGACATGTGTTTAAGGCTTAATAGCTTCTAACCCAGCTAAAATGAGTAGAATGACTGATCATCTTTATCAAAAAAATGCAGCCTGTATGAAAATATCATACTCTTGCTCAAACATTCTCCAGTTCTCAGCAATATTACTGGCAAACACAAGTGCACTGGGTTTTCGAAATCCATCTGCCATGCCCACAAAGTATACATAAACACACTGAAAATATGGTTGTTGTAATTATGTACAAACTGTTTTGTGAGCTTGTAACCACATTCAAATGCATAATATACTCTCCAAAATACTTTACTTTGTAAAATATGCCTTGCAGTGGCTGTACTATGTGATATATGAGTTTACTATCAAAATTTTAAATCGAACTCCATCGACTGTACTTTGCCATTTTCGAATTTCTGTGTTTGAACAATGTCAAACATCAAAAGCCAAACTAGGAACAGGTTTTAACATGGGTCGAGATAGGGGCTTGATGTTTGACATTGCCGTGTTCGAATTTCCGTGTTCAAACAAAGTACAGTCGACTGAGTTCGGTTCGAAATTTTGATAGTAAACAGATATATGCCCTGTAATGGCTGAACTCTGCGAAATATGACTTACTGTAACACTGCACAAACATGCAAACACTTTATACACTTCTGATAACTCTGATATCTTTGCTTAATATGAAAATAAATATGCTTTGCGAAAATGCTGTCATTCCCCCTTATTTTATTCATTTTATGCAATTTGGACTTTATTTCACACATTTTCTCTAGTTTGAATATTTTTATTAATACCGTACATATCAGTTTATGCGAATATTGTTTGGAACGCTCTGTATGCCTTGTTTCATATTATATGAAAAGAAATAGTGCTGAGCAAGTTTTAATACCTGAAATTCATTTCTGACCTCTTTTGCAAAGTTTGCATATTTTTAGGATGATCCACTTGTCTATATTCCACCAGCATCTGGACAAGTGCCTTGAATAGTTTTTGCCAAGCCTTTTCTAGCTTCATGCCCTTTTCTGGTATCTGTCCTTTTAGATATGCTGCTTTTGATGCCATGTCCTTTAGACATGCCACTTCTGACACCACATTGCTCATTTATCTCTCATACAAGTAATAAGAAGGCTTGGGGTTTAGTTTAGTTGCTTTAATACATAGAAACACATCAGGATGGATAGCAGCATCTTTAAATACCAACAAAGTAGTTAACAGACAGAGTTACATATGTACATGTTCACATCTCAACAGCTAACTACAAAATGGCAGTCAGACTTGCACATGCTTGGTATTTATACACTTGTGCAAGCCCTTGGATAGCTTAGACCAAAAGAGTGCAAACCAAATAAAAAACAAACAAATAACAAAAATCTGGAACCAGTAGTCGAGGCAATCAAGAAACAAGCAAATTGGCGTACCACACTTTATTCAACGCTTTCATTTTTCCTTGGATAGCTTCTTTAAGGTATATACACACTCATTGATCTACAACCAAGATAAGTGTCTGCAGCAGGTTTAATGAATGGTCACTGATAAAATACTCTATGCAAAAGAAAAGACATGAAATATTGCCATGGATAGATCTGCCACACAGGTGGACTGCCAACAATGAAGCAGCTGTTGTTTTTGGTCTCACACTCCAGATGGGGGAGCAACCCCTCATATCTTAGGGTAGCTCAGATGTAGGAGCTAAATTGGCCCCAACCACTTTTGTGCTACTTGATGAAACAACAGGTTAATGATATCCATTTTATTACAGTATAACACAATCCACTGTATTTGAACAGAAAGATGGCCCACTTGCTACTTCTAGCTGCAACTGCTGCAACCTGCATGACAAAGTACATCTGTTAAAGTATGCTATAGTTGTATTTTATTCTGTAGAATTACTCATGCCACATATGTGTGTGGGCAGACAGTGTTATGTGTGTTCCTGTTTTCATAGATTCCACTGATGGAGAGTCCATCAAAACAGAACATCAGAAGTCTGATTTCAACAAGGAACCTGTGACTGACAGTGATGACATCATGCATGTGACTTCATCCAATGACTCAGTGACACTGTCAGGATCAACAGAAAGAGTTATCCACATCAATAGTACAGAGGTTCCTGTTGGAGTTCAGAATGAACACAGTGTCTATCCAGGTCATTGCAAACAATTTCTACCTGAAATCTGTCATGGGCTCCATCTACACCCCAGTACACACAACATCAGAAATGCACCCTGTTTCTGAGGTACAGATACCCAGCACAGTATAGATGTGGGGGAGTTAGTTGCTGCCTTGATATCAGGACTATCCCTGATATGGCTACAACACTTGGAGTTATCCATCAGCTGTGCAGGTCAGTGATCCAAGCACAAAACTAATGAAATCTCTGTGTGAGATGAAAGCATTTATGAAACATAGTGTTATTTATTAAAACTTTTTTTATTGATTTATACTACTGGAGTTTGGTCCTTTTTATTTTTTTGTTGGTATTTTGAGTTTGGCTACTACTCTTGATTTTGCAAGCTGGCTGTTGCCCACAGCATTGTGTAAGTGCTTAATATGTTCTGTGAATTTCATGATCTGCATCAAGTGCACAGTGACATAGAGTGTAGGGAAAGGGAGCCAACAATGTCGCTGATGTCACTGCTACTAAATGTTGTCTCAGTAAGTGCTTCCATGTGATACATTGCAAATTCCATCCAGTCTGCCTCCACAGTCCATGCCTTCTGTGGTTCTGGGAAGGTCCGGTTGGAGGGAGGTTGGTCATAGACCATTTCAAGTCAGACTAAACAAACTACTGGTGGGACACCATCCTTGTTGCTGGTATGTAATTAGCCTTCTGTCCCTAGCTGTGGGCATCATATGGGTCATAGGCAATGGTACTTCTCTGGCTCAGTATTTGTGACACCTTATCAAACACATGCACACATTCATGTAGTTCTACCCCTTCCATGTCATCTGACTGCACACAGTCTTGCCATCCACAGTCATTGGCAATGACACTTATCAACACATGGTATGCCCTGAGGACATCCAATATGGCTGCACATTGACTAACAGCTTAATTCTGGCTCTCCCAGTCTGAAAACAGAAATTAGCAGAGAAAGCCTGTGGACCTAGATTTCTGGGTACCTTTCAGTAACTGACTAGTAAGTGCACTACCTAGATGCCAGGAAAAAAGAAATATAAAGAACTGTAGGAAAATCAGTTACAAAAGTTTAAGAAAAACACAAGACTGGGGAAAGTACTGTAGTTGTTCAGAAAGAAGCAGTGCAAGTTCCAGACATGACTTCCAGTAACCTGGAGGAAAGTGTAAAGCAGCTGCACACAGACCTGGTTAAAATAAACAAAACACTGATGGAGTATATCAACACAAACAATAAAAATTAAAAAAGCCCTTTGCTGGTACAAAAACCCAATGAAAATCAACAGAAACCAAAAACTGAAGGTACCAATGTAGATCAAATCATATATCCAATGCGAAAATAAATATAGTAGTCCAGTGTAATAAAATCACACAAGTAAAGTTTAATGATAAGCGCTTTCACAATACAACTAAGGATTGCTTCATCAGACAACTGAATAAAATTACTGGTCAAATTTTAAAATGAATCCTGTTACAAACACACCAATCAAAATGCATTGTTCACAGAAAGGACCCTCCCTCCATATAACAAATCAATTAGTCTTTACACATAAAATGTGCCTAACCAAATAATAAAAAATGTATGAAAAATATATACAAATAACATATTACTTATAACTTAACTGAGGTTGTCCCGTCTATGCTGTGAGGAGATAGATTATACTATGGAGCTGAATAGCTTAAAAGAAAGCTTCCAGAAGAGAGGATACAACGAACGAGATATAGAAAGAGCATGCCTCAAGGTTCAACAGGAGAGGAAATGGAGAGCCAAACCTTACTTTTCCCCTCCACCATTGGCCGTTGATCGTACAGCTAGTGATCGTGCTGGGGCGGGTTTGGTGCCCATGGTTATACCCTATGCTGCCAATTTTGCATGGTATAAAAATTTAATAGAGAAAAACTGGCATATTCTATTAGTGGATGACAAGACAAGGAAGTTAGTGGGGAATAAACCAAAGTTTGCTTTTAAAAACATGAGAAGCCTTAAACAACAACTCTGCTATCCTAGAGACCAGGACACCCTGCAGATTGATCCATTTGGAACATGCAAGTGTGGGTCTTGTGCTCGGTGTCTTTTCATAGATCAGTCTAGATTTTTTAAGCACCCAGAAACAGGATATCTTTGGGAACTGAGGGTACGAGCGGACTGTAACACATCCAATGTGGTATATTTAGCCCATTGTGTGGTCTGCTTTAGTTATTATGTAGGTAAGACCAATAGGAGGCTTAGGGAATGTATACATGACCATGTATACTGTACCAGAAAAAGACTGGATTATAGTGCCTTGGCCAAACATACTATGGCCAAGGAGGATGAGCATACCTTTGTTTTTCAAGTTTTGCACATACAAAGGTTAGACGTTAGACAAGGGGACTTTGTTAATAGGACAGAATGCGCCGAGATAGAATGGATATTGAGACTGGGAGCTCATAGGGGACTGGGTCTTAATGACTCCGTGCCCTTGAAACAGATACTTAAAACTCTCCCCCTTAGGTAATGCCCTTGAATGCACTTTTTACATATGCTCGCATTGCACTGTTTCTTTTATATAATGTATATTTTGTGCTTTATATAAGTAATATGTTGTTTGTATATATTTTTCATACATTTATTATTTGGTTAGGCACATTTTATGAGTAAAGACTAATTGATTTGTTATATTGGGGAGAGTCCTTTCTGTGAACAATGCATTATTGGTGTGTTTGTAATAGGATTCATTTTAAAATTTGACCAGTAATTTTATTCAGTTGTCTGATGAAGCAATCCTTAGTTGTATTGTGAAAGCACTTACCATTAAATTTTACTTGTGTGATTTTATTACACTGGACTACTATATTTGTTTTTGCATTGGATATATGATATGATCTACATTGGTACCTTCAGTTTTTAGTTTCTGTTGACAAACAATAAAAAGTTGAAAACAACGGAAGAAGCATGGAATAGATATTCAGATAAGGTGAAAGAACTGCAAAAGTCAGAAGGTGAAATTAAGAAAAGTCTGGCTGATTATGAGACCGCACAAGAAGAGATGTTTCAAAAAATAATAAAATTAGAGGATACAGCATGTAGGGAAAATCTGAGATTTTCTGCTGTACCAGAGAAGCTGGAAGGAACAGACTGTATTAATTTTATGAAAGCACAAATAAGGAACTGGACTAGTATTCCTCAACAGGAATTGTTAATTGAAAGGGCAAATCATGTGTGTGCTCCAAACCTGAAAATGAGAAAACAACCTAGACCTTTAATAGTAAAAAATACAATCTTGCAAGTAGAATGAGTTGATTCTAACATAACTGTGGCAGAAGGGCAAAGTACTAAAAGTGGGAGACAGCAGAGTGTGTGTGTGGAGAATGACTACTAATTGCACTCCAGACAGAAGAGGAATGCATTTATTCCATTATATAGGAAATGCAAAGAAGCAGGTGTCAGATTCAAACTGCTGAACCCACCTATCCTCAAAATATTTTTTCCTGGAGGAACAAAACTTTTTTTTTGATGAAGTACATGTCATGAAAGAAATACAAAAGTTTGTCCAACAAAAAGTGAGCTGTGAAACAAAAGGAAATTCTGCTTCTTGTTCTTCTGGTAATAAAGACCACAGAGTGACTGTCCCAGTGAAATCTTTACCAGTGTTTCAATGGAAAATGATTGAGAGAGGTAAAAAAGCACAGAAGTTGACTAGAAGGATCAAGAGTACACTAGAGATGAAGCAGAGACAGAATTTGGGAGATGAAGATGAACAGGAATAGAACAAAAGAATCTGGAAATATTGAATTTTCTTGGACTTTATTAAACTTGTAGGGGACTCTAAAGCATTTGCCCTACTTCATGTTATTAACTTTTGGAGACTAAAATCAATAATCTGGAAACTGACAAATATGGAACTACAATGCAATAATTATATTTGTGAAATAGAACAGAACAAAAAAATCTGGAAATATTGGCCTTGTTTGAACTTTGTTAAACTTGTAGGAGACTCTAAAGCATATGCCCTACTTCATGTAAGTAATGTTCGGAAAAATACTCAGGAGAGGGCAAGAAGAGGGTGAGAGGTAAGTGTAAATAAAATAAATGTTTTTCTTAACAGTATTACTTAAGTGGTGCATGATTTTGTCTGCATGTTATAAAGTAAAATGTCTTTAGTTATTTTTAAGTGCAGTAGGTATACTAATGTAAATCAATGCTTCTGTTTATTCTTTTTGTTTCTCCCTTTTCTCTTTCTCCTTGTTTAGTTTTAATAAATGTAGGCACTACAATGTAAAACAAAAAACAAAAATAAACAATAAAGGTCATCTGATTAAAAGAGCATGACAAAAGAAAAAATAGTGTATTTTTTCTCATTCTTAAATAAGGGAATGACTGTGTTAAGGCCTTTAGCTTTATATAGTAACACTTTTTGAAAGAAAGCAAGTAAATTTAAAAAATATTGAATATTATAAGGTCTGTTTTCTAGTAAACAGTCCTGTATTTGGTTTTCATGTCACTAGCAGACAATCTGATAAAGAGAAATGGCTTGGAGAAAATATTTTCTGAAAGTATTCAAGTGCTTTCCCTGCTGGGAGAGATATAAAGATAGGGCAAAACCAGACAGCACTTAATAGAACCACAGGCTCGACCATGTATCTTAGCATGGATAAGCTTTCTTTCTGTTTAGCTTGAGTCTGTTTATATGGCTGACAGTTTGGAGCTTATGTTCCTATTAAGGGGTAAAACTTCAATTTTTGAAGATGTACATAGTTTTGTGTGTTATTATGAAGTTAGTAGGTTTAAGGGGTATTTTGGGGTTGTATTTTTATTGGAGGGGTTTCAATAAAACAAAAAGTTCTGCAATATTTGACATAGGCTCAAATGGAGATGACAAGCAGTTGTATAAAATATTAACCTGCCAAACAGTGCATGAATGTAACACAAAAGCTGGAACTATACACTTAACAAAAAAGCGGTTATACACAAAATGCAGGAATAATAATTCCTCAACAATATGATTCTTTCTATAATGTCTTTAAACATCAATGGTCTCACAGACAAATCCAAAAATGAAAGAGTAGTGAACTATATTAAAAGTTTAGAGTGCAAATAGCTATGCTACAGGAGACACTTAGGAAGGACTGAGCATGTGAATTTGATAAAGAAAGGTTTTCAGGATGGTTATTCAGTGAAATACCTGGGGCAATGGAAGAGAGAAGCACTTGTATTTTGCAAGAGGAGCTCCAATAGTAATAGAAGAGGAAAAAAAGACAATAATGATAGATTTGTAGTACTACGGGGCTACTGGCAAGGGATGAGGATTACACTGTCATTTATTTATATTCCATCAAAATATGTGATAATAGAGGCAAAGAAAATTCTGGGATTTCATCAAGGAATATTACTTATAGGTGGGGACTGGAATTTAATTTGCAATAGTGAAACTGTGTCTTGGGAGCCCAGAAAGGGAAATATAATAAAGGAGGGTAGATTTTGAATTAATGAAAATATTTGACATGGAAGATGTGAATTAAATACTAGGAATTCTGCATGAATTTACATATTATTCCCCAAGATACAAAAACTGGGCTAGTCTAGACAGAATTTACATTTCACAGGAACATGTATTTAATTGAAGGTCTTGATATGCACCCAATAACTATTTCAGATCATGCACCAATAGTAACTAAAATAAAAACACAAGGTAATGAAATTAAAATGAGACACTGGCACTTTCCCACCTATATGTTGAAAAGAGGAATTTAAAGAATGGGTAGTGGGGATTATTTGGGAGCTATTAGAGAAGATAGAAGCTTCTTTTGGAAATATAGCTAGGGAGTAGGATAAAATGAAAATGGAATTTAAAAATAGGTTGGAAATAAAAGATCAGGAGATATGGTTAAGAAGTAACGAGAATTATTTAGAGGGACTGACAAATATTAAATTATTGCAAAATAGGGGGAATCTCACAACAAGAAGAGGAGCAACTACAGAATGCTAAACAGAAAATAAGGGACTGCCTTGATTGTATGCATGAGTTTAGAAAGATTGCTGTTAAGCAACTGTTTTTAGATAACTCTAGAGCACAAAAACTTTTAGCATAATGACTCGGACAACAGAAATCAGAAAGGGATCTCACCAAACTTAAGGAGCCTATGACAATGAAGATAACTAGGGTTCCTGTAGACGTATTAGAATTTTTTTGCTAGTCTATGAAAGTCTGTATAAAGCAGAGAAATATGGAAAGCAAGAAAAGGTACAATTAGAAATGTTTATGGAAGAATTAAGTATGCCAAGGCTAGAGGGAGAGGAAGCTCAATTACTAACAGTTAGGATAGGAGGAGATGAGATAAAATGGTGATGTATAACCAATATACAGGAAAGCATCTAGGAACAGATGATATTCCTGTGGAATTTAGGAAGCTAGGAGGGAAAAAAACGACGAATATCTGGAAGGTTTTCTTTAACAGTATTTTAAGAGGAATAGAAGTGTCAACATCCTGGAAGAAAGTAGTAGTAGCTATAATACCTAAAGGGGGTAGAGATCCATCAGATCCAGCTTCATACAGGCCCATTTCTATACTGGCTAAAATAATGGCAAAAGTGATGCCAAAACTGATAAATATCGATCATTGTGGTTTTGTGGACAACATAAACAAAAGAGTGGTGATTCAGAGGGAAGCAGAATGTAACAAAATATCACTGTTGCTGGTGGGTCTTGATGCAGAGAAACCATTTGACAGAGTAAGCTGGAATTTTGTGAGCAAAGCAATGGAAGAATTTGCATTCCTGATAAAATTATAAGGTTGATTAGAAGGATATATGAAATGTCAGAGGTGAAAATTAAAGTGGTGGGGTCCTCTCTGATAATCTCTTCTTGAGCAGAGGAACCAGGCAGGGGTGACCTCTTTCCCCTTTGTTATTTGCATTATATTTACAATCATTGACAAAGAAAATAAGGGAGTCAGAAATTCAAGTATATAACTGATATGGTAGTCCAGAAAAGCTGACTTTATTTGCAGGTGGCATTATTTTATACCTGACAGAACTAGAAAGGGACATTACAGTGCTGTGGAACATATTTAAACAGTTTCAGACCTTTTCAGGATACAGAATTAATGAAGCAAAAATAAAAGCAATATCAGTAAATTATGCACCCACATACAAATTGGTTCAGCAATATACATATTTATGGGGACATGCTAAAATGAATTATTTAGAAGTATGGATTAAAAATCATACTGGTGTGGCAGCTAAAATATGTGGGAAAAGACTAAAAAGATAATGCAAAAACTGAGAAAATGGAAGCTCTGTTATATAGATATTGATAGCAAGATGAAATCATTTAAAATGTTTTTAGTCCCTTTAGTCTTATACACTAGTCAGGCATATTTTTATCAACCAGGGGAGAAGTTCTGGATAGCAATTAACAAAAAGCTGAAAGATTTTATCTGGGAGAGGAAGATGGCAGGAGTCAAATGGGATGTGCTTATTCTTCTAATAGATCAGGGCAGATTGGGATTACCAGAGTTGAATGGGGTATTTCAGAGCAACACAGTTAAGGCTCCTATACATAGCACAAGCAGAAAACTATAATTCAGAGTGGAAAGAGATGATGATGAAACTTGAGGGAAGCTCAATTAAGAGGGAGAGAATAAGATTTTGGATGCAGACCTTTAAGGAGAACAACAGTAATCATACAGAATATTATATCCATAAAGTAGCAGAAGGTCTTCTAAGAACTAAGAAAACACAGGACTTTAGAGATAGGAGATTCTGCCATTAAGAATAACTGCAATAAGTGATACAGGCAATAGGCAAGGGGGGTGGGAATATATTGGAGAAAACTGGCAAAGGAATCAAGATACTGGGAGCAGATAACTAGAGAGGGAAAGGTAATAGAATGGGAAGATGCCAAGAATTTATTTAGACTGCAGGCTAAATGTTGCCTTCCATATCAGGGATTGATATTATAGTATAGGCAAAGAGAAAGAAACAGGGGAGGTTATAAATGAAAGACTAGCATTGGTAGAGTTTTTAGGTGAATCTTGAACAGAAGTTGCCATTAAGAAAGGAATAATTAGTAGAGCATATAAAATATTGCATGATAACTATAAGAATAAATTGGAGGAGGTTGGGAAGAACTGAAGAACTGGGAAGAGAGATTACATAAGCAATTCACAAAGAAACAAAGAGGGGTGGTAGCCATGATGCTGACAGGATAGCAGCAGAATTCACCTGCTCTGCTATATTTTATATTTATGACAGGAAATGTTGAATTATGTCTATCTTATAGATTGCCAGAAAATACAACTTTATAATACAAGATATCCTAAAAGATAGAAGCAAAAAAAAATATTGATACTTTGAAGTTTTCCTGTCAATATCTTTACTGAGAAATTACTTTCACAGACAGCTTGAAAGTAAGTAATCTGAAAGCAAACTTCATCCTTTAAGAAAGAACTTCAGTTGTTCCTTATCAGTATTCTAGATTTATCTCTGGAAATAGACAGAATAGACACTAAACTAGATAATTTTGAAGAGAAGTCTTCCACACAAATGGACAGAATTTAAAAAATATATATGACAATATTGGATCAAACAAGGGATATGGACTGGAATAATGCTTCCTTAAAGTGTCAAACAGCTATATCTGGACAGAAAACAAATGAAATGAAGAAACTGAAGGACAAATAAAGTACAAAACATCGTATTTCTATATGTAAAATAATGTAACTGGTTTGTTTTTTTTTCATGTTATTTCCTTATCTATTTGCATCATAAATGTTTACTTCGCCTGAGGTCCAGATGGAAGTGAAAGGAGACTCAGATTTCCCTATCCCAGGGTAAACCAATATATTTTATCTTCATAGTAAACTTTACTGGAAGACTAATTATCCATAATAGTGCTACTTCATATTTATCTGCTTTGTCTAATACCAGCATTCATAAAATATATCTTCCAGATATATTGATTAGCACTGAATATGGCATTTGGGATGCAATATCTGTAAGTGACTACTTGTCACTATCTTGTATATAATCCGAATTTTCTCTTTTCTTTTATTTAAAATCCCAACACTATTCAATGTCACTTGCATGGTATACTGTTTATTCTTTTTTTTAAAAGGGGGGGGTTCTTTGCTTTAAATTATCTACTGCAGCTTCAGATCATAGAGTTTGTTAGTAGCTTTCTGCCTTTGTGTCAGCTTGGAGATATTTTCGGTGTTGTGCGGCTTTTGAGATGCTATGTTTCTGTTTGATGGGGAGGTTTTCTGAAGCCACCACAGCTGTTTGTGTCTGATGGCTTTTTGTTTGATTCGAGCTGGCGTGGTGCCTCTAAATGCTTGGATGTACAAAATGTCTTTGTAAGACCTGAAGTCTCTTGGTTTGTGGAGTTCAAATTAAACAAAAAGCAGTCCTGAAGCTGTAACTAGGGGAACAAATAAAATAAAACAGCTTAAAGTGATTCAAATGGCACTTTATCCCATAAATTGTGGTTCAGTTTGTGGAGATGCTAGCGATACTAATTGGAGTCATTTCTTGGGAAGGAGGTCATGTTGAATTGTAAATTGAAGGGTACCTTGTACTGAGACCTTGTTGGGGTGGAGATTTGGGGTTTGGAGAGTGTTTTGATGGACTTGGCTTTAATTAGAGTTACAGAATGAGCGGGAAATTTATTAGTGGCATTTGACAACTGTCTGCGAGCTCATTCTTCTCTTTTTTTTTTTGAACTTCCCGCCATATTCGTGAGGAGTGTACTGGCAAGAATAAGCTCTGATGATGTCACAAGGCATAACTGTCCATCAGATTGTTTGGGGTGAGGTTTATATTGTGTGCTGTTAAATGGAGTAGAAACGGGCAATAAGTTTTACTTTCTCTCATAGTTATTGATTCAGTAACACACACGATAACTAATTAGTTCTTCTGGAATGGCATTTTTTTCAATTTAGCCTAATTATAAGAAAAAAAAGTGAATTTAGATTATTTAATTGAACTAAATGTGTAATTGGACTACAGCATTACGCTGTCAATGCTTAGTATTAAAAGAAATGTTACATGCACTGTCTAATTTATTTAATTTATAGTTAATCATATAATTTAGAGTCAAATATCTACTTAAAACTTAAATGTGTATTGACATGGGAACATTCATTTATTTTAAATGTTTGCAATGTGAATGCTGTTTTGACAGTTAAACTGGTATTGTAGTTGTCATTGTACTTAGATACTATAAAGGATTTGCTACAAAAAAGGGGATTCTTATTTCAGTTAAACATGGATATCATAGAATATATAATGGATTCTAATGTACCAGTTCTTATACTGAGTTTGTAACAAATTGAAATCTTGCTGTTTGGGTTGGAAAGTTAACAATTGCTTATTTCTATAATGGTCAAAAGGCTCACTATTTTAAGAAAATTTTACAGAGTTTATTATTGTTACTTCAACATCTCTATTTTATCTTTCACACAAACAATATATAAAGATTAGTAAAATGTTATATTCCTCTGTAAAACTGTATGTTAACACTTTATAATTCATCAGTTAATAGGGTGATTCTTTCAAATATTATTTTATGTATTCCTCTCTCTAGAAAGGGAAAATAATTATAAATATAGCAGAGAGGAAGTTTGGTTTCTGTCTTGAAGGGTATAAGTATTTGGATAGTTTTGCTATTCAGACAGGGAGTTATAGACTCCTTGTGGGGTTTAATTTTTTTTCAAGAATATTTTTACATCATATAAGACCTACTTATTTTTGTGTGTTTACTGTTTCTCTTACTGTATTTAAATTTATCAGTTGATATAATGACTACACTAATTGTCATCAGTTATTTTCAAGATGGAAAGTGATTCAAAGGCTTAAATGCCATTTGGAATACATGAAATACAATATAGAGAATCAGAAATTACATAACTATGTCTTGCTTTAAATGTATCTTTTTAAACATCAGTGGCTTAAATAATAGTTGTAAGAGAGGAAGCCTAAATAAATATTTGAAACTGTGTAATTCTCAGATTATGTTCTTGCAAGAGTCTTACTACAATCTGATATAGATAGACTTAATAATAAAGCATATGTTGTCCTATCCAGCTCTAATTATTCTCAGAAAAAAGAGGCGTAGCAATACTATTAAGAAATTCTATTTCTATGCCTAAAATAATTAGCTCTTACAATGATGATGGAGTTTACTATGTTCAGTAACATTGAAAATCAATAGGATATTGTATACCCTCATTACCCTTTATTGGTTTCTAGGTTATACAAATTAGAACTGTTAACTTCTAGAACAAATTGTTCACATTGCAAAAGCTAGTGTCGTAATAGCAGGTGACTTTAATTGTATTTTAGAAGCTGAGGACTCTAACATCACTAGAAAAAGAAAAATATTACCTCCTGGTAAAGAATTAAAAAAATCATAGATTTAATGCACATCAAGGATGTACATTAATTTTCTGATTTTGATTCATTATTCTTTGTCCACTGTTCACACAGACATGGAACTCAAGCCAGAAATGGCAGAGTTTACATATCAAATGACTTAGTAAACAATTTAGATAAGGTTAAGGTTAAATCTTTTCCGCTTTCTGACCATAATACTGTTACATTTGTTTTCATTTTAAAACATAATAACAGAATTCCTATTAAACATATACCTACTTATGTAACTAATATGAAGGACTTTAAGAAATATTTCCTAAAAGAAATAAAAAGTTTTATGGAATTAAATTGTACTGAGGGTATACCTGAGATATATTTATGCGATGCTTTAAAAGCATATGTATATGGTAGAATTGTATCCTGGTATACCCCCCAAAAAATAATGGGACAAGGAGCTGATTGAATTACAAGTATAATTAGATATTTTAAAACTAGACAATCCAAAAACAAATACAAATGTAACAGAAGTATAAATTAAATAGTAAATATTTAGAAATCCTAAATCATAAGGCTATGATAATCTTGAAAGGATCAACATAATTAACTACTCAGTTGACCCCAAATATTTGCATAAGTTAGCTAACAGAGCAAAATTATTTAACAAATCCAGTCATATTACAGAAATATATTCTCCTAAAAAGAAAAGAAAAGTTATTGATTTGGGGGACATCTTAAAAGAATTTAGAGATCATTTAATTCATTAAATACTAATAATACTTTACTAGATTCACAAGAAGAAACGAAAAAAATCCTTAAAAATATATTAGGAAGAAATTGACTGAAGACCAAATTAATCTTATTGACAGGTCTATTTCAACATCTGAATTACATGCGCAAATTAAAAAACTTAAACCCAAAGTTCCTGGGAACAATGGCATTATTCCTGAACTTTATAACCTAATGGCAAAAGAAGCTTTGGACACATTGATCAGAATTTTCAAGGTAGTTAAAAACTTAGAAAATGTTCCTCCTTCTTGGAAATACACTCTGGTTTCTCCAATTTTAAAATTTGATAAAGATCATGTGAAATCTTCTTCTTATAGACAATTTCTTTACTAGACATAGACTATACACTGTTTATGGCTATGCATGCTAATAGATTAAAACAATGTCTTCCTTCTTTGATTGATAAAGACCAAACAGGTTTTATTTTAAACAGCAACAACTATGACAATAGTAAAAGAATTTTGACATTGACTATGCAAACAGAACAAATGAGAAATTAACTGTAATAAGTTTAGATATTAATAATGCTTTCGACTCAGTGAATTTGAATTATCTCTCATTGGTACTAGAAGAAAGCAATTTCTGAAGTAATTTTACACAGCTTATTAATCTCCTCTATGTTAATTCTTATGCATATGTTAAAATAGGTTAATTTACTTCAGATTCAATTAAGATCTTTAAAGGATCTAAACAAGGATGTCTAATTTCTCTATTACTGTTTACCCTAGTTATAGAGCCATTTGCAAATTTAATTAGAACATATTCCTATATCAAAGGTGTTCAGATGAATAAAAGCCTAACTGCTAAAATTCAGTCGTTCGCTGACGATATTTTATTGACTTTACATGAATGCAACAATTTACTGTCATCTCTTTTTATTGTAATGGAAAACTTCCAGAAGAAATCTGTACTTTCTTTTAATGAAAATAAAAGAAAAATTCTACCTATAAATTATAATATAAAATATATAGGGAAAGAATTGATAAATATAGAGTCAAAGATAAAAAGATATAGTATATAG
Source organism: Protopterus annectens (assembly GCF_019279795.1). Classification (NCBI taxonomy): domain Eukaryota; kingdom Metazoa; phylum Chordata; order Ceratodontiformes; family Protopteridae; genus Protopterus; species Protopterus annectens. The sequence continues at coordinate 172,340,392 of NC_056732.1, forward strand.
GAGTGATTATTGCAGAAAATATTAATAAAATAATTTAAATTAATTATCATAGTAGTCTAACCTCTATAAAATATCTTATATAAATAATTGGAACAAATATTTCTTTGTTTTGGAAGAAAGACTTTCTATTATGAAAACAATTATCTTACCAAAAATCCTATATATTGTGGAGTCATTATCTTTACTCCTTCCTAAAAGCATTATAAAAAAGTTGAATTTATTAATACTAAAGTTCCTGTGGTATCCTAACAAACCCAGAATAACTTTAAGTCATCATATAAGAGCTTGGTCTTTCGGCGGGATTGGTTTACCAATCTACAACTATATTTCTTATCATTTGCTATCAAAACAGTGGTTCTTTGGTCAAATAGTTACAAATGCTAAATGGAAGGACTTTCAAGAAAATTCATGGATTCAATCTAGCTCTCCTGAATATTTCAATTATTATTTAAATTTGAACAACTATTTGTTATGGAATTAAAAGAATACTTTATGAATAACTTTTATCATTAAATTAACTCTAATTACATCAATATTATACTGAATAATCTAAAAAATTCATACAAAGAATTCCAAAATATAAAGCATGTTTTTTTTCTTATTTTTTCAATAGCTTATAGCCAATATAATTTCTCTACTATAAATTTATCTGTAATGAATGCCTTTAAAGAGAATAACCTAATACACTGGTCTCAGTTAATGAATAAAGGAAATTTACACTCTGTTCAATATATATTTTCTTGGGTGGTGAAAGCCAGGGTACCTTTTTGGCTAGGCTTATATAGGCCCTAGGGCCAATAGCCTAGTAACTACCTATGAACCTATATAATTAATATATTTGACTTGGATAATGAACTATGGTTGCATATATAAAAGTTTAGATAATTTGTTGAAGAAAAAATTGAAGTTATGCAACCATCAGTGAGAAAGGTTATCCCTAACCTGACCGAGCTATTATCTAATGTGATATATTATCTAATGTCACTCAAAAAAGAGCACTGTTACTGCATATGGATTCAAAGTACCATTCCTTTATTATAAATCTCCAGGTAATGTTAAAATCTCCAGATATAACCTTAAAAACAGTTGATTGAGCGAGGGAAGAAAGCGCTCAATCAACTGTTTTTAAGGTTATATCTGGAGATTTTAACGTTACCTGGAGATTTATAATAAAGGAATGGTACTTTGAATCCATATGCAGTAACAGTGCTCTTTTTTTGAGTGATTTTGTGGACTAGTAGCGCTGATTGGCTTCTTTTTGCATATTATCTAATGTGATATATATCAGAAAATATTTAGTAAAGGGCTGTTATCACAGATATAAAGTTATTAAAAAAGAATTAGAATACAACAAAGAAAGTTATTGGAAACTTATAAATAATACATTTCCTACTGATGAAGAAAGAAAAAATAAATTTTAACATCATCCAAACCAACTTGTTCTCTCAAATGGAAAATATTCACATGGAAATTCTTACACAGATCATTTTTTACACCACATAGAATAGAATTAATATCTAAAAGTAAGATGGGTTGTTGAAAATGTAAACTAGAAATAAAAGCTGACTGGGAACATATATTTGTGAATGTATTATAGTTAAGTCATGTTGGAAAGATATTAACACTTTTTACAGGCTTTTTTTCTGACAAATGTATATTAACCAGATCACTAATCCTATTCAACACTCCATTCCCTGACTGCGTTAAGAAAGTGCAATATCCAGTCTTGTGGAGTATATTGTCAATTGCAAGAAAAGTAATAACAAGGAACTGGAAGAATGAAGAAACTCCCTCATTCATGGAATTTACAAACATTGCCATTGGAACTTGTCACTTGGAACTTATTACTTAATTGAGATCTACAAGAATCACTTTGTCATATAATGCTTGGAAAAGTTTAAAAGAACTATTAAACAATGATTGATAATTCTTAGGACCAACGATAACTGCTCTAATTTTTATAATACTTCTTTCTTAGTAGACACCTTTGTAAATAGTTGTTTTGTGGGTTTTTTTCAGTTTATTACTTATTTGTCACACTTTTGTTCTTTTTTTTATCAAATTATATATCTCTTTTTTAATTTAAATGTTAATATATTTGTTTACATTTAAAATTAATAAAAACTTCTGAACAGAAACAATAGGGGGATATATATGTATGTCTCCCAAATATGCAACAAAATCTAGAAGATTTTGGATCTTTGCCTGGAAATGCTTACATAGGTATTTTTATACCCCAAGCATACTTCAAAGAAATTTTCTTCAGGTAGGCAGCAAATGTTGGAGGTGTGATGCGGCAGAAAGAGGTAACTGGGAACATAATTTCTGGGAGCATAATGAATTAGTAAACTTTAAAGATTCCCTGCAGACTGCTCTGTCAGAGATGCTGGGTGAGCAAGTCGACATGACTAGAGAAATTTTTTTTTGAGATATGATACAAACTCGGAGTTGCCTAAGTATAGTAAGACCTTGCTGAGTCTAATTATAATGGCTGCCAAAAAAGCAGTTACTAGAAAATGGAAATCAAAGACTAAACCAACTTTACTAGGAGTAGTAAAGATAGTAATAGAGTTAAAACTACCGGAACTGGGATCTTTAGAAAATGGTAAAAGCAAACTACACAGAAAAAATGGGAATAGTGGGACCAATGCATGCAGAGCAGAAATGAGGTTTAAAAGATGGCATGATTTGATGTGTAATGGTTGACTAACAGTGACTGGATATGCTAAAAGTGATGTATAGTATTTGCAGCTGCAGTTGTATTGGGATGGTTTGGAATGTATAATGTTTGCAACTGAGACTGTGTTGCTATGGTTTATTGTCATTTATATAAATGTAACATGTTTTATGTCACACATGATAATTTAATAAAGATGTTTCATGTTTAAAAAAACACATGGTATGCCCCATCAGGTGATTAATCATTGTCCTATGGATCTATCCATTCCCTACCATGGCTTGAATTAAGCCCCAGCTCTGCAAGCTAACACAGTGGATAACACCAATTGCCAGGTTATGGCAGCTTGATCCCTGACTACCTCATACAACCTCCTACAGTATGTGGCTACAGTGTTCACCTCTCATGACCTTGCTCAATTTCAAAGTGTTGCAGTCACCAGTCACTGTATCCCTTCAGTTGTGCAAGTGATGGCAAATGTGCATTGCCCATCCCATAACTCTTGTGGGAAGGTATACTGATGTCTGATGTGCAGTATAGCCAGTCCATGCACTGCCCTGCATAGCATAGGTATTTTACAGTATGCATCATTTTGTTTTGTGTTTTCTGTGTCATAGCTCATAGACAGTTGTGGAACAGATGTCACCTTGTTAAAAGAATTGCAGTGCATTGCACCTGCTTCTGCCACAGCTGTGGTACTAATGCTAGATGCTTTTCACCCAGTTCTGCACCCTGCTGTTCTGCTGAAGGTAGAAATTGTATAGAAGGTCCTGCCAAAAAATTCACCTGCCATTCCATCTGTTATACAATGCCACTTTGTGCAGCATGGCACATGCAACAAAAATTTTGATACAGATGTCTGGACCCTATTGTAGTTCCCAGGTCTATATTAGTTAAATGAAAACTGACTTAAGTGAAACCCGTTTGAATGACATGCAATGAGTGAAAGTCGCAAATATCACAAGAATGAACGGAGATCACCATGTGGAAATTCTTCCCTTTACTTCAATGGAGTGTGATCTCGGAGTTGGTATATTTAAGTAGTGGGGGTGTGGGGGGTGCAGGGGACTTGCCCCCCTGTATAAAACAGTTAGTGAAAGATTTTGTGTATTACTATTTTTATTTCTGTGCTTCGATATTTGCAACTTTCGCTCATTGCGTGTCACTCAAACGGGTTTCGCTTAAGTCAGTTTTTATTTAACTAATATAGACCTGTAGTGCCCTCCCTGACATCCCTTGAGTAGGCTGAACAGCTACTCCACTATGTTATATATTTTCATGCATTGCATTATAGACCATTTTCTACATGGTCTGAGGGTTAGAAATGAGACTTTATGGCTTATTTGGCATTACCTGCATCACACAACAAATAGCATATTGTATGTTGCATGGCATCATATTTGTGCACCTACTAATTAAATAAATCTGTGGAAATCCCCTTACAGGAACCTTTGGTATAATCAGAAGTGTGAATGGACATATTATAAATAATGCATTATCAACTGCCTGACTACAGCATAACATTGAGGAACTGGCTTAAGATGCATGAAACTGATACCTGTGTTATCTCTAATGTGTTCCCAGAAGGTCCATAAAGGGTCCCTCTAGGTAAGGTGGTTAAAGTGACAAATATCGTAGTACCCAGAGGAATGGGTATAAAACACATCCCTCTTGATTCCACAAAGTCCCTTACAATCTCCTTGTCCACATGGAAATGGTTCACAATCTGATTGCTATTGTTCTGTCTGTACTTACTTCACTGACATAGATGCTGCTGAGCTACTACTTGTGCAGTATGTAAAATGAATTATGTTTGAGTGCACAAAACATTATGGTGTGATTAAAGAAAATATGTTGGATTAATTATGATGTTGCCCTTTGGGATGGACTGTAAATAAATAAGGGTAGAAATAACATAATAGATTGAACACTGATGTATATGCTATTGGATAAGTAAGGTGGCTAAGCAAAGAAAGGTTAGATTTTAAGGTCAGGGATTACTGGGAAAGGTATTGGTAGACTTTCAGCATAATGCTATCATGGACAATGTAACAGACGCAGATGCCTGTTTTGTGGAAAGACGGTTGTATGCATTACATTTTAAGTAATGCATATAGAATAACAGTAACGAAGAGATTATATAACTTGTTTAACTGTGAGGACATATAAAGATTATTAAAGATTTTTCTACTGGGGTGGTTGTAGAGGGTTCTGACTGATTGAATGAGACATTTATCTTTCACCCCTGACAAGAAAAGTAGTAGAGTGAAAATAGGCTATACAGGAGTATAATGTGATGTCTTGAAAAATACAGAATTGATTTTGTAGTGATATTGGAATGTATATAGTTTAAATGAATCATTTTAAATTTTCCTCTTCAAATTCACAAGAGCTAGACTGTTAACTGAATATAATGCATTACATAAATATTAAGTATACCTTCTGTGAGGTGATAATTTATGGCTGTAGAATTAAGCTAATGCAGAAGTATTGACTATACAGACATTTAGAGGGTTAGTCCATGCATACATTTCTACACTACTTTCCACAGAAAGCAGCACTTACACTTAGTAATGTTTAGCACATAGGATGCTTCTTGCCATTGCATGTGCATTAGTACATAAACTACTGTAATGTACATGGACTCTAACACATGACATAGTTTGTATACACCTCTTCAGAACACAGTTTACAGGTATAGCTACTTTGCTGATGATTGCCCTGGCATAGATAACCTACCATATGAGTGTTGTAGGAACTGTAACATACACCACTGTTTCTTTAAATATGCTATCAAAATATTATTTTATAACATTATGTGGCATGGTTTCCTTTGTACTGCTGAATACTCAGATTAGTAAAGCTAAACTGCTTGCAACACAGCACCTCATGTCTGTCTCTTCTTTCATAACTAACAAAAACTGTTACAGGGCCTGTTTATTTTGCAGTATACAGATGCATAAAATATCGTAAGTCTATGCTTCAGTTTGCAAACACAGAGTGAGTACTGCTCCAGCAGCCTTGGCCAACACAACAATATATTTCATTAAGTCCCACACCAACAATAACAGTAGAATTAGATAGCTGCACGAGCGCGCGCATACACACACACACACCCTGAACCTTAAACATTTTAGTGCTGATTGGAATTAGGACATACCCTGGGATTCAATAATGCCTACACTAAGTGTACACCATTCTGAGTGAACAGACAACACAAGCATAACTCACACCTTCTTCCTCCTAATTTTAGGTTTCCTACTGATTTTCTTGCAGCTTTAAATACTGAGGGGGATTCACAAAGGTTACAACAAAGTGTAGACTACATGTACACTTAGTATAATCCTTCTGAGTGACTAGAAAGCACAAAAATGTGGTACGGATGTTCTTAATACAGATTGTGTACACTTAGTATAGGTGGTATTGAATCTGACCCATAAGGTATAGTAATCATGGCGATGACACAGTCTTTTTATAGTTTGAGTAATTACCAGATTTGTCTCCAGTCTACCCTTACCATTATGTCTGAGATTTTGGAATAAGTTTCTGTGTTGACTACAGTTGGAGTGAAGTTTTAAGTCATGTTTAATATTTTTCTGGAAGACTGGGTTTAGTCTGTTATCAAAATTCAGCTAACGGTACCTCAAGACTGAGTGCTACTGTCTTCTATTATGTGTGAAAAATAACTTAAAATGAATCATCCACTACAAAGAGTAACTAACTTTGTTGTCCTCAGTATATCTAGAGTTCTGTTTCTCCTGTACTGTTAGGAAGTACCTAGGTTTTTGCAGGAGCATTTATGTTGACTGTAGAATAACTCTGTGATAAAAGCAATACTTGCTATCTGCTAAAATTAACTTCTCCTGCTGCTGTATTTCTTGTTTCCTTGTGACCCTTATGTCTAGACATACTGAAAGCACCTACTAACAATCACACTGTCAGCCTTTTTTCTATTTCCTGTTCTGCTCCCTGGGCACAAAAAAAAAAAAACGTTTCTTGTCTGCCTTTCCTCAAGTTCCATGTTCATAAAATATATCTTTTGATTAATTGTGAGGACATTTGCCTGGTCACTGTTCCAGCCATAGCTTTCATTCCTTGGGCATGATGTGACAGGTGGGTACTTGCTCTTTTAGTGCACGTTGTAATATATCTGTAATTTTAAGGAACTGAGAAGTGTTACCTTCCTAGGGTTACTTCTGAATCTCAAACTTGTTCTTGAATGAGGGGATGATGGAGATTCAGATGGGTGCAAAGTGCAAACATGACTGTATAGACACTCATCAGTTTGTGAGTAGTCAGAAGCCCATTACAGCTGTAACAAGTGCTAAGACCATGCCACGTAGCACAGTTAAAGAAGCCATGTAGCCAAAGCTGTACCACTCATATCTACATCAGATACAGCAAGATTCTTATCTATTACGTACTGCATGACCTCTAATGTCAGTTTACTGATTTATAACTTACCAGCATATTCCGTACTTCTAGCCACACAGACTGGAAGTAACGCAGACAGGCAGTTTATTCTGCTAGTTTAGTGTGACAAATCATACAGCAACAGAATGGTCAGATAAATAACCATAGAGAAAAATGTATACTTTGTGTTGTTCTCATATTGTATTAGTCAGTGTGAGAGAGACACCTGCTGTAACCTGCTCACCAAGACTTATCCAATTCCTAATACTAGTATCAACTTCTGCTCCTTCTGATGTATGTGATAACAGTGTTATAACGTCTCAAACTGTAAAATGCAGGCAAAGGCTTTGAAGTTTTGCAGATGCAGAACAGTACAATTTTCTGTAGAATATGCAACAGTATTGTTTGGGGCCACAGCTCCCCTAATTGATTTATAAATTCCCTTTTCAGCAAAACAGACACAGCTAATTATTAATTTCTACTATAATATGTTCAAGATGGAATACTTGAATTAATGTCTTGTATGCATGTGCATACCTTTCAACCTCTTAATGCAAGAAATCTGGGCACAATCTATAATAATGGGAGGACAAAGGCCCAAAAATAAGGACATATTTTAAATATTGCTCTTATAAACTTAGACATTTGCTAGAATAATAGGAATAATAATAGTAATAGAAAAATAGGATTTTCTGACATATGAAAAACTGAAAGTCAAATGTCTGCCATTATGCAATGATGTGAATCTTCCATAATTTGCCAGAAAATCATAAATTATATGAGGAGCAGAACAAAAATATTTGGCAAAAAAATCTGAGCATTCTCAGAAGAGTCTGCACTGCTGAGAGGTATGTGCATGTGTTGCAATTCTTGTGATATTTAGATGTCTTGAACATGTAAAATGTAGTTTGCACTGCGTTTAAGAAAATCTCACATTGAAAGCATTTACACATGGCAACATGTCTGCTTCACAGATGCAACATTTTTATTTATTTATCTAAAATTTGTCTACTGGGAAAGTCCGACTGGGACAGAGCCCACTTTCAGCAAAGGCCTGGGGAGAAATGCTCCAGATGCATGTCTTTGGAATGTGGGAGGAAACTATCATGAGTGCAGGGAGGATATGCAGACTCTGCACAGAAGGCACCCCAGCCGAGAATTGAATTGGAGAACCTTTTGCTGTGAGATGACCAGTTATTCATTTCACCACTGCATTGCCCACAACAAGTGATATAATGGGTTGGCATGGAAGTATACAACTTTTCTACAGTTTTTAATATTGAAACACTCTGAATAAAAATTTCTGTAATTTTCCAGTGTCCCTACATTTGATTTTCTTGAACTTCAGAATAATTTATTTGTATGACAGTTTCTTGTACAGTCAGAGAACAACTGAGGATTAGAAACTGATGCATTCTTCATATCTGGCATTCAACAGTCACTCTCCAATTAATTTAAAAAATGTAATTGTCTTTGAAGTAGATCTTTCAGCTGAATATACTGTTTCCTGTATGAGATGCCTGACCAGTATTTTGCATTATAATGCCTGAAATCTAATTATGAATTTCCACAATGGTATCTTGGAAATATACTGAATGTTCTTTGTTAAATGACCTTAGTATGTTTGTCATCTTGGTATTTTTGCAAGGACTGTTTCTTCTGAACAGTACTATTTAAACTCTGTTTGTTCATGCCAAGACTGGTTTTGGTATGCCTGCCTTACAACAATTCTTCTGATAATTATCCTGCAGAAAAAAAATTAGTGTTCTTTACTGCAGCAGAACAATTGAAACTGTAACCTCAGTGTCACACACAGTACTGGTTCATCTCAAATAATCTCAGCATATGTTTTTCTACTGTGGAACCTTTTTCCCTGGGACTTCATTGAAAAGGGGCAATTTGCTCAGTCAGATTATCCCAGTTAACAAACAGAAATCCATCAGGCGGTCAGTTGGTCAATCAATCCATCAGTCGTCCCTCAAGTTTTTGAACATCTGCTGGATGTCCTTGTGCACTATGAAGCATATTTGTGTATACATGACAATAACAATATTTATAACTTTAAGAAAGAGCTAATAGTACAAGGTATGCCATGTGATTACCCAGTATTCAGTAATATAAGTAAAGCTTATGTGAGTGTGCATACTGTAGCTTAACCTTATCATTCAGTGATTTGCTTACAATTTGTGGACATAAACTATGGATTTTACATATTGGCAAAGTGACTGTGGCATTCTTGAAGCTACAAGATGGCAGAAAATTACATATTCTTTCTGTGAGGTATTACTACAGTATCAAAACCATGTGTGATGGCAAGCTGTTTTGTTTTCTGAATTTCAAAGTAAGTTCATAGGAATACAGAAATTATGCTAGGCAAGTGGTCTCAAGGTCCATAAGATGCCTAAATATATACACCTTTAAACTAGCACACTTAAAAAGTTCTTACCATCCTTTATAAGCATTTAGCAGATCACACCTCCCAAAGTAAGCAGGACCATTAATGATAATTTGGATGTACATTTGTGTCTAACCAACCATATTCTTAAAGACACACAAAGTAGTACTTTGTTTGACTTGTAGGTTCATAGGTGTATACTAGCCTAATGACCACTAGAGCCCTTATAAGCCTAGCCATGCAACGCAAATGTGACCCAGAAATTTGATTTATATAGGGGGTTGTTTACTGACTGCCTGTGTCCATCAGAGACATAGCAGACAGACCAGGCATGAATTTATGGGGCCAAGCTGTGTTTAAACAGGAATAGGGAGGAACTCTGCTGCACATGGATGAAGGGCCTGTTCCACAGAATGGGAATTCTCTGAGAAACCGAGCTGTCTCTCCAACATGCCCTATTTATCTAGTAGTTCTGATGCTAATTGCTTTGCAGATGTGCAAAACGTTCACCAAAACAGGCTCCAGGGATGCCTTGCATACCAGGAATAAATTACCTTTCAGATGTCTGTATGATACCGCGTGAAAAGACAGGGCTTTGAGGCAATCAGCATAGGACATTCTGTTTACTCCCAGTATTCTTTTTGTAAGAAACTTTTGCAAACATTCCAGTTGCTGCATGTCTGAGGCCAGGTAGATACTGAAGGGGGCATTGTACTCCATAATGGGTGTGATGAGGGCTGAGTACAGTGGTATGATGACCTGTCTGCACCAAGATCCCATGGCGTTGGTTATAAGCTGAGCAACATAGGAGGAGTTTCTTATTATCTTGGACACACTGGTTGAAGGCCAGGTTACTGTCTACATGAGTCCCCTGATCCCTGAGTAGTGAATCAATTTTTAAGGATGTTTTATTGATGACGTAGTTACCGGGGGGGGGGGGGGCAGACTTTCCTAAAGGTACTGTAATGCATTTCTTTGTATTGAGATTTAAGACATGGCTTTGGCACTAATCATTTGTCTGTATTAAACCTTCCTGAGTGATGTTCTCATCATGTTTTTAACAAGAAACATCTTTACTAAATTATCACTTATGAGATAGGCAATCATACATTTATATAAATGAAAACAAACCATATTGACATATTCTCAGTTGCAAACATTATACATTACATATAATTTTCTAAATTGTCATTGTCAGACATTACATAACTCATTAAATTCCTCCCTTCCCTTAAACCTCATTCCTTCTCCAAAACATTATGCTGCATATATTGTTCCTACAGTTCCCAGTTTTTTTCTGTGCAATTTGGTCATAACCCTTTCTAAAGATCCCACTTCCAGTTGTTTTATCTATGTCACTATATTCACTACTTCTAGCATGGTTGGTTTAGACTTTGATTTCCATTTTCTAGTAATTGTTTTTTGGTGGCCACCAGAATTACACACAGTAAGACCTTACTATGTCTAGACAAATCCGATTCTGTCACAGCTCAAAAAATCTTTTCTTTAGGTATACCAATTTGTCACACATTATTTGTCATGGAGTAATTTGCATGGAATTTTTTAAACCTGGCAAATCATTACACTCCACAAAATATGTTCCCAGTTACCTGTTTCTCCCCATCACACCTCCAACCTTTGCAAGCTACCTGAGGAAAACTTCTCTGCTTGGAGTATAAAAATGCCTATGCAAACACTTCCAAGGAAAAATCCTAAACCTTCTAGACTTTGCTGCATATTTGGGAGCCATACATTATATCCTTCCATTGTTCCTTTGTGAATTGCTTATCCAGTCTCTCTCCCCAATCCTTTCTATTTTCCTTTAATTGAATCTTATAGTTATGCAATGTTTTATATTCTCTACTAATTATCCCTTTTTTTAACAGCAGCTTCAGTTGTAGATTATGCTACAACCTCTACCAGTGCTGGTTTTTCACTTAGGATCTCCGTATTCCTTTCTCTACCTATACTCTGATATCAATCCTTGATAGGGAAGGCTTTCTCTAACCTGCAGTCCAAATGTATTCTTGTCTTCTTCCCATTCTATTACCTTTCCCTCTGTAATGATTTGCCCCAATACCTTGGTTCTTTTGCCAGTTTTCTCTAGTAAATTACAGCCCCCCCCCCGTATCCTACTGCATGTATCCCTAATTGCAGTCATCTCTATCTGCAGAATCTTCTTTCTCCTTTCCCATGTTGGCATAGCTCTTAGAATACTTTCTGCTACTTTATGAATATAAGAGTTCTTTTTTTAATTTCTCCAAATCTTTTGGGTTTTTAATACCATGACGGGAATGGACCTCATTTTTAAGTTCAAGTATAGTTAAAGTTCATAAAATACGTATTGTTTCAATCTTTGATGTCAGCCAGAAGTGCTCTTTGCAGCACCAGCAATGTGCCCAGTAATGACTCCTCCTGCAATTTGTAGTTACATATGTCGGTAACATATCTAAATATGATTGTAGATTATTTTTTTGTAAGACCCATTGCTCCTACTACTATTGGAACTGTCTGGATATCTTTCTTCCACATTGCTGTCTTTTCTTCCTACAAATCCTGATGTTTTATAACTCTGTGTCTCTCTGTATGCCAGACACTGTAGTCACTGGGTGTAGCGATTTCAATGATCAATGCTACTTTTGTCTGCTTTTCATGGACCACTATATCTGGTTTTCTCGCATCTATCTTTTGAACTGTTGGTAATGGGTGATCTCATGTGATGTAGACTTCATGATTTTCTATGATGCTTTGTGGCTCATGTTTCCAGTGTTTTTCAGCTACTTCAATATTATAATGTTTGCACAATACCCAGTGCAACAGTCTGGCTACACTATGCTTTTCAGTATACAGTCCTTCTGCTGTTAGTATGTCACAGGCAGCAACAATGTGTGCAACTGTTTCCAATTCTGTTTTACAAAACCTACATTTGTCTGATTCTCCCACATGTTCAATGGACTTTGTAAACCAATGTGTATATAGTCCACTGGCTTGGGCCATCAATATTAACCTTTCATCTTTTGATTTGAATTTTCCTCCTTAACCATTCCTGAGTTCGATCCTGATCAACATGAAGTTGTTCCAGAAATTTTCTGTAATTGCAACTGTATTTATGCATTTCCAACATTTCTTGCCTTCTCATCTGATCTTTTACCTCATATACTTTCTTTTGTTTTTTGGCACATTCAGTTGCTATCTAGTTTTTATCTACTTCTGGTTTGATTTCCATTTCTGCTAGACTAAGTAGGGATGTCATCTTAGGTTTATTCTCCTCATGTTTCAAAGCTTTCACTTTGTTTGGGTCTTCTGACATCAGCAGATATGTATGCAGTCCCACGACTGCAGATATGTACATGTAATCAATTTCAAGGAGGCTCATACCTCCTTCGGAATGGGGAATATATAATCTTGGTATGCACTGATTTTTATAAATCATTTGATGAGCATGAAGCATTCTTCTTGTTTTCCTGTCTAATCTCTCCAACACCTTTTGGGGGCCAGTCAGTCACTCCAAAACTGTAAGTTAGGACAGGAAGAGCAAATTGATTTATAGCTTGAACTTTGTTCCTAGATGTCAATGCTGTTTTCAGTATTAATTTAAGTCTTCTAAAATATTCCTTGCTGAGTTTTATTTGCATTTGTTCATGTTTTATTGTTGATCCTTCATCATTTCCCAATATTTATGCACTCCCTCTTGCTCAAGTTCTTTTATATCACATTTTTGTCCCAAACTGATGTTTTCTTGGTGCTGTAGCATTCCTGCTTTAAAGGTTGCTTTTGCACATTTATCAATACCAAAGGGCATTCTTATATCATCTGAAAAGTTTTGACTTCTTGCAGTTGTGCTTTCAGTTCCTCATCTGATGAACTATACAGTATTAAATCATTGACAGATGGAAGATGAGAAGTCTTTACTCTTTTGTTGCTTTCTGGGAGCCAAATTATAGCCATGACTTAATCTGTTAAGCAGACATCTTAATGGGTTAAGGGCAAGGCAAAAGAGCAAAGGTGACAGAGAGTCACTCAGGAATATCCCCCTTTGGATTTTTATTTCTGGAATAATAATTTGTCCTTTATCATGGCTTAACTGTAAAGTGGTTTGTCACTGTTTCATGGTTGCTGTAATGTAGTTTATCAGTGTAGGGTGTATCTTATACATTTTTAAGCACTCTTTTATCCATGAATGTCTGATACTGTTAATGCTTTTTTGTAGTCTTTTCATGCCATACTTAGATTCTTCCCTTTTTTACAGTTCTCCACTATGACTTTAACAACAAATGATCCTTTGTTCCATATCACTTTCTTTTATTACCCTTTTGTTCTATTGCCATAATTTAGTTTCTTTCTAAATGAGCATAAACTCTATTGGCATCAATTCCAGTGTATATTTTATATGTCGTCGGAAGGCAAGTTACTGGTCATTTTTAGGATAGCTTCTACGTTCACTCTTAAGTAGGAGCATTGCCTTTCCTGTTAGCCAGGGTGGTGCCTGTTCGGGGTGTGCATGTAAATAGTTTTTACTCATGACTAAATCTTTGTGCAAAGATGTTAATACTTTTAGCCAGAAGTTAGGTACTGCATCTGGGCCTAGGATTTCCAATTAGAGGCTTTTCTTAACTTTGTTTCAATCTCTCTGGCCGTTACTTCATCCTATTTCATATCATGTGCATTTGAAATTATTATTCTTTCTTTTACTTCTTTTATCCATTCGTGTCTTTGTTATGTTCCAAAGGATCTTCATAAATATTTTTTCAAAATGTATCTATTTCTTCTTTTTTTGGTGGCCTTTCAATTCTTTTTACTTCGTTTCCCAAATTTCTACAAAACTTTTTTGGTACATCAATAAATTGCTTATTTTGTACTTTTCTTTTATATTTATCTGTGTATCTTCTAAGTTTTTTTGCTTGTGCTGAGATTTTAGTTTATAATTTACGATAGTGGATGATAAATCCTGATCCATTATAATACTGCACATTGCTTTTATCACGCCTATCTTACTGTGTATTTTTGTTGGTCTGTTCCTTCTTCTATACTCTTCTAACAGTGACACTTCATGTCTTAATTGCGTTTTAGTTTTCTCTGTTTGATACTTCCATGATGGCATTCGATTTCTCCCTGTCCTTTCCCTTACTACTGTGTGTTCTTGTGGTAGGATTTTATCTGTTATTAATTTGGCTGCACAGTAATGTATTCTGTTTATTTTTATTATATTGTATGAATCTCTATGGATAGTCCTAATTACTGTGTTCATTTGTTTTGTCAAACTCCTAACTTTTTAGGTTTTATTGACCTTCTGCGGTCTATTTCTTTCATTAATCGTAATATGTCTATCCACATCTATTAAATCAAGCAATTCTTCTCTTCTAAACTGAAGGCACATTCTTTGTTCGCCATTTCCTACAGGCTTTCTATAGAAAGTTCCAGACCTTCTTCCTGTGCCATGTTCTCTTCAGTTTCACCATGTGTCATCCATTGCTCTTTCATATGGGAGGTCTCTGGCCTATCACTCCACGGAATTGACTGTGTCAGAGTTGCCACAGTTTCCTGTTCTTTCCCTTGCTGTATAGCTCCAACTGAACCTTTGTACTGGTTTCCTATGGGAGGCTCCAAAGTATCTTCGTATGTCAATTGATTAGATGCTTAGGTACTCAGTAACCTCAGTTTGTATTTCTTTAACTTCTCCATTACTAATCCTCTTTTCTACTTTTCCTCTGTTTTATGTTCTTTTTTTTTTTTTTTTTTTTTTAAACAGCAGCTTCAGTTCTAGATTCTGCTAAAAGCTGTACCAGTGCTGTTTTTTTTCACTTAGGATCTCTGTATTCCTTTCTCTTTACCTATACTCTGATATCAGTCCTTGATAAGGAAGGCTTTCTCTAACCTGCAGTCCAAATGTATTCTTGGCCTTTTCCCATTCTATTACTTTCCCCTCTCTAATTATTTGCTTCCAATACCTTGGTTCTTTTGCTAGTTTTTTCCAGCCCCCCTCTAGCCTACTGTATGTATCCCTAATTGTAGCCATCCCTATTGGCAATATCTCCGTTCTCCATTCCCATGTTGGCAAACCTCTTAGAATACTTTATGATACTTTATTAATATAATATTCTATATGGTTAATGTTATTTTCCTTAAGGATCAGCATCCGAAATCCCAGTCTTTCCTTATTTCTTTTGTTTCCTCCCTGTTTCATCATCAGCCTTTTCCAATTTGAACCAAAGAGTAAAAAGGTCACACAGACAAATCATTTACTAAAAGCTACAAGAAAAAGCTAACCAAGCTAGAGTTTTCATTGTGTGATCCCTTAAACCTCCTGTAATAGAGGCCCATGGGATATATGCAAATGATCCCTTAAGGGCATTGAGTGTTTCAGCTATAGGGCTTCTGAATGACTATGACTTTTTGCTTTTTCTAAGTCTTTATGGATACATTCAGGCCAATAAAGTCAAACCCCACTAGCTGTGGACATGCATGTTTTGACCTTCTTATGACTTTGACAGCACAGCATAAGTGGAATGTTTGGCTATAATCTGAGTCAGTCCTTGTTATACATGTTGTTTAGGCCTTGAATCCTTTTAGTAAGGTATGACTGTGGTTATTCTAGTTGTTGCATGTATCTGGAAAGGTACATGAAAAAGGAGGTGTTATATTCTACGATTAGCCTAATGAGGGCTGAGTAAAGGGGGGCAATGACAACCCTAGAGCTGCACACTATCCCTTTGTTTTTAAGCTGTGCAATATAGAAGGGTTTTCTTACAACAATAGACATATGATGGTCAAAAGTTAGGTCACTGTCCACATTAGTTCCCAAATCCTGAACACCAGGTGGGTCATCACTTAAGGACGTATTGAGAATGTGTTAGTTCCTTGCGGTAGATGACTTCTCAAAGGATACACTAATGCATTTTTTTTGAATTTTGTTTCAGACTATGATTTTGACACCAGTTATTTATTTGAGACCATCCTTCCTGCAAGGTGAGTAAGTTGTTTGGGGATTCAGTGACTTTTCCTAGCTTGCAGTCAGCTGCAAACTTTGTCAGCCAGAGCCATTTGGTATTGGCTTTTACTTCAGAAATATAGATGCCAAACAGGAGAGGTCCCAGCACAGAACCTTGGGGGACTCCGGTTGTGACTGGTCTCTTTGTAGAGGTAACTTTCCCTATTTTGATTATATGCTTCCTATGTGTGAATCCAGCAGGTGACAGAGGGTCTTATTACCAGTTTATTTTGAGTTTCTAGCATGCCCGAGAGTGGAATTGTGTCAAAAGCTTTGGCTAGGTCGAAGTATGCGGTGTGTACTGTTTTTGCCTTCATCATTTGCTGTAGTGACCTTTTCAAAAACTCCACCAGATTGAGTAAGCATGACCTACCATTGATGAATCCAAACTGAGATGGGTCCAGAGTTTGGAGGTTCCCTATGTCCTGCTTGATTAATTCCATGATAAGTCTTTCCATGGCTTTGTATATGAGGCTGGTCAGATGTATGGGTCTGTAATGTCTGTGGAAGCCCTCACTTATGCAAGTGAATGACTGTAGCTATTCTCCACTCATTGGTACAAAACCTTTATAGAGGCTGAGTTTGAACAGTGGTGTAAGGGGTGTGGCTAAATCATGTTTCATCCCATTTTAAGATGCATCAAGGAATATCTCAGGACCCATCGGTGCAGTGGTTATAGCTATTGATAGCACTTTTAGGACTTGGTCTTATGTGATAGCTGGAGGTAAGCAAGTTTCAGGTATATCTTGAAGGACAGATGGTGGGGAGTGAGTGATAATGTTAGAGCTAAATTTAGTGGCCAGTAGTTTAGCTGTATCTTCAGCCTCAGTATAGGTAACATAACTTAGTGCATTGCATTGCTGCATTGTGCTTTTGAGATTACGAATAAAACTAAAAATGCCTTTTGTTTGTTTTTGGTTTGGTTTGGTATTTTAGCAACATAGCTTTGGTGGATTTTATTAAAATCCTGAGTTATTTGTTTATTTCAGTGACAAGGGCTGTAACATTCTGGGAATTACTCATAATACTTTTGATCAAAATTATTTTCCTTTTGTTTTAAAGCTTGTTGATATTATGGTTCCACCATGTGAGTTTGTTCCTGGGGTTTGCCCGGCACTTGTACTTACCGGGTACAGATACATCTGTGCAGCTGTTTACATGCTGGTATAATGTGGTGGGTTACATACTGGGTTTGATGGGGATTTGAAGCTTGCCAATGTATCACACAGGAATAGGTAGTTTATCTTAAAAAAATTGTAAGGGTACCTTGGGTGAAAACCTTGTACCAAGGTACCTTGTCTGCAAACTTCCCATCCCAGCAGTGTTGTTTAGCTGAGAAGGTGAGCATAAATACATGAAAAAGTAAAGGCCCTAAAACCAATCCCTGAGGGACTCCCTTTAAGAGTTTACATTTTTTTAGATCTGTGTCCTTTTATAGTCACTCTTTCAGACCTATTAGATAGCCAGATAATTATCCAGTTTACAATGTAACCATTAAATTGTCATCCTAATAATGCACTGATAATTTGATAAATGTGGAACTGTGTCAAAAGCCTTGGATAATTCTAGATAAATTACATCAACATTCAAGTCCATATCCAAGGCCTTAATTATGTCTGAGTGAAAGTTGATAATATTATTTATTTAGTTTATATATTTATTTTCCCTTTTCCATAGTCTAACAAGTTTTGCATTGCAGTACAGATCACTGTTTTATCTAAATGTACTTGTCTTAGCTTCTAGTGTTATGCATGTCTGTATAATCTTCCTTCCCTCAGGAGTTTTTCATTACAGTTAATTTTGGTTGCATACCACCCTCTCATTTCATTAAGCACGTCCCTTGTCTCTCTCATCTGTCAATCATTAGTTCCCAGCTATTCCTCCCTTCATGTAGCAGTGCGAATATTGAACTTTCATATACATGGATCAATATTTAATGTATGCTTTGACATTATTCCATTTATTTTATGTTTAATTCCCTTGATTTCTCCCTTCTGTATGTTAAAACATTACTGGTTGCTTGCTTTACTTTCACAGCTCAGTAGAGCTGTCTGTTTATTCCCTTGTCATACTCCTCTCTTGTTTTTTAGTTAGATGCCCTTGAGCCGAAATTGATTCATGACAACTCTATGGGTAGATCCCACAGAGTTCTTGTGGTATATTACCGAAGTAGATTGCCATGCCTTTCTTCTGCACAGATACTGCTGATGCCCAGCTGTGCTCTATTAGGTTTCAAACCCATGGCTATGAGTCGGTAATCCTGTGCCTTAATCTCTAAGCTATCAGTCTGAGTATCTATCTTGCAGTTTCTGAATATTCTTTATATTTCTGTATCATTTTCAGTTTTCCACTATTTTGTAGTTTTGACATTTGGTACCTCTTAGTTCATTGCTAATTCTTAGACAGCTTTTGTTCTTTAGAAAACACAAATTTCACTAACACTTTACCAGCAGTATATTTTATTCAAAGCGATCTGGTACCTCGGCAATTCGCCTTCATGGATCACAGTGTGTTCAAAATTTGAACAAGTATATATACACAGTCCAAGTCACACAGCTGTTGTTAATCAACCAATTATTAGTATATAAACATTTAAAGTGAACAACGTTAATATAGTTCAATAGATGAACATTAAGATGAAATACCATAAATACATATGTTAATCATAACAATAAACACAAAATTAAATATAAATAATCAATGTTAGATACCCAATTCCTGATTCAGACCAAAGAGATTTTGAGTTTTAAACTTTAAAATCATTCTAGTTTCCAATTCAAGCAACTTAGCCACATAATCACCCCCTCTATACAAGAAAGGCTTACCAAGTACACAAAATTTTAGACTACTAGGAGAATCACCATGTACATCATGAAAGTGTTTGGCAACAAGACTAGCTTCATTATAATTTCTGATGTCTTTCAAATGTTCAAATACACCTTGGTGCCCTGCAAAAACACAAACATTCTCCCACCTACACAAACCTTTTTCTTCCCCTTCAAACCTTCGACGTTTTCAAACTTGATGTTCTGGTCTCGATCTGAACTTCGATGTTTTAAATGTTCGATGGTTTGAAGGGGAACCACTTTAAGCACATGCCTTGACTGGACTGTTATGGGTACCCTCACCCTGGCTCTGCTGTAACTACAGAGCTGACACTGCTCCCTCACTGACACATACAGCTTGCTGTCCTGTATGTTCACACTCCCCACTCTGAGTCCTAGGCAAAAAGCAGTAGCTGCAGCCTGCAACATATGCAGCTGTATATTAAGCTACCTGCTGCAGACCTACCATACCTCACAACCTCCTAGAACAAGGGATCCACGCAACACCCATACATAAAGGATTGGGGGGCTAAGGTCAAGCGACAGGGACATGTGTCACAGTCTGCCCTACTAACATACAGAGCTGATAGAACAGCAGCTATTGCAGCAAAATGCATATTCTAATGGGTATGACATCTGTGACAATCACATGTCTTTTCCCCCTTACTGCCCTCAACCGACAATATTTAACACTGAACTGCCAGATAATCACAAAGTCATTTGACAATTGCCAAACATACCATGCAAAACTGTAGACATATATGCCTGTAGCTGTTGTAAAGGTGTCCCTGACTGTCCATGATGTACTCTGGCTAGGTCACTGTTTTGTCAACATTCATACCTCATCACTTGTGAGCTATGCTAGCATACCTGGCACCCTCCTACAGCAGGAATTTACACAGGCCCAATCTCAGCAGTGGACAGTATTTGTACCTACCCTCTGCAATGCTATAGTCTCCACACCTCACTAATGTCCATCTCACAGACTAAGAAAGGGGCCAAGGCCTACATGAAGGGCTTAAATATTGCACTGTTGTGCCATTTCATTAGCTAATAAAAGTGCAGTCCAGCTGTTCTGGATGTAATTAGCAAGTCTGAACCACGGATTGATGCACAGGCAATTGCCTGTTAGTAAGCATTACTTACAAAAGGCAAGCAGCTGCCTATGGAAAACAGGTCTGTAACTTGTTTGATCAAAGCAGACTTCAATTTAGGAAGCATTTTTCTTGAGGATTTGTTCAAAAAAGGATTATATCACTCTACCAGGTATGGAATACAAGTCCCCATATAATGGGACGCAGATGGGAGAATGCAGTTATGGGGAATATGAATTACAACAGTAGGCCTGTAGTACATCTGTGGGAATTACATTTATTTATTTGTTTATTACAGTTTGATGACTGGGGAAGTCCACTGGGCCAAGATGAGACCATTTTCAGTGGAGGCCCGGGGAGAAAAGCTCCATGAAACAATAACAATGACAACAAGCATAACAAACAGAGTACATTAGAAATGCTGGCAGTGCAATTAAGTATGTAGAGATAAACATTATATGTATTATAGCTGTAGAGACAGTGGACATTATTGTAGAAACTTTGTGGAGTACATATTCAAGCAAGCAGGTACAATGTTTATAAGATTAACACATTACATCCGAGTGACGCCTCCATTTGCATCTGCAGTTAAATCCTACTGACACCTGTAGACGTCAAAAATTGCTTGTTCATATTTGCATCAATAATTCCAAAACCATGCTATGCACACAGTTTTAAAATATTTCATCCTAAAGCTTACACAATGGCAAACTCAACTGTATTAATAAATTACCTTGGTCTAGTAAAGGTAAATATATATTAACTGTTGTTTTTATGATATTAATTTATATAGATATAATTTTCATGTTTTTTTAAATACCTCAACAACCAAGTAACACAGACAGAACTCCTTAACCTCATATGAAAGCTCTCAGCTAAATAAATGCAATGCTGCTAACAGTATGTGTGTAACTTGAGTGGTTGCTGAGATATTATAAGTTGTTTATAAAGTATTACAAATGTAGTAGTTACTGTATGTACTGTGACTTTGGTTTAAGACCAAGAACCTAAAGAATACTACCACTATGAAAATATTTTGTGCTGAAGATCTTGCCGTTTATACGTCTTTCATAACCCCTATGGTTCCAGAGATGTGTACATATGTTTGAAATATGAGGACATAATTTGATTCTGTCAAAAGTCTTACACTTCGCCCATTGGAAGTTACAGTGCAAACTTCCTGAGCTCCATTGGAGTGAATGAGTTAAGATATAACTGTCAGATTAAATGCAAATGAGGGAAGAAAAACAGAACTAGGCAGATTAGAGGAGTAGTATATGGAGTCGAGAGGGAGAGACAGGGAGAAGTAGGAGCAGGGGCAAGAAGAAGGAAAGAAGAAGAGTACGGAGGGATTCAAGTGGTGGAGGAGCAGGGGCATATCCATTTAGATGATAGGTAGGAGTGTAGAAGAGATTTGAAGTTGGCGTGATTA
Organism: Protopterus annectens; assembly: GCF_019279795.1. Classification (NCBI taxonomy): domain Eukaryota; kingdom Metazoa; phylum Chordata; order Ceratodontiformes; family Protopteridae; genus Protopterus; species Protopterus annectens. The sequence goes on from NC_056732.1 coordinate 172,362,216, forward strand.
GAAGTATTTTGAAGAGAGCAGGGAAGAGAATTCCATTGTTTGGCAAGGGAGTATGATAGCAGAAGGTGGCCAGGGGTCGGGAGGGTTTGTGGATGTTTAGGAGATTTTGGTTTTCTGATCAGAGTGAGCGGTTGGGAATATAGTAACTTGCTTTAACAAAGCAGACTGCGATTCCGCCAGCACATGCTGGTGATACTCTGCTGTCCAACAGCTACAGGCATGCCTCTCAACTGTGCCTGCTGTTACTTAAATCACAGCTGTGGCCCTCTCACTCCCTCCTACAATGGTCAGCTCCTGTACGAATGCTACTGGATTATGTGTTAGACATAGTGACAATAAGTAAGGGAGGACACAGCTGTCATATCACATAATGCATTGTCATTCAGCTCCTCTCAGTCTGTGAATGTCACATAGGAATAGTTCAGACATTGTAAAGGTGTCCTTGACGTATTCTGGCTAGGTCATTGTTTTGCCAACATTTGTACCTCATCGCTTGTGAGCTATGGCTAGCATACCTGGCAACCCCCTACAGCAGGAATTCAAACAGGCCCAACCCCAGCAACACAGTGTACATATTGGTCACACAAAGTAAGGGTATGAATACAGTAACAGACATTACTGTAGCATAGCTGTTTTCTAAGGGTTCTGGTGTGTGATAGCCAGATTTTCTATATTTTGAGAACAACCATCAATTATTGTCCAACCATTTGCCAGGCATCCACATGTTTGTGGCAAAATTCCACATATACCAGGCACACATACACATTCCACAAACATCTGTGTACTAGAGAAGTATAACGCCTACAGGGAAGACACCCTACAGCACATTTGCATTGCTGTCTGTCACTGTGGCACACTGATGTTGCTGGGCTGTCCCTCGTATACTTGTGATAACACACACATATTTTTCTGACAGTGGTTGTATGACATGGTACTGGGACATTGTTCATAGGGGACACACCACAGTAGATAGATTTGATGGGTGTGTAGACATACAGCACACTCTGTCACGGCACACAGAGACATAACTGGTATTGTTACTATGTTGCTGGTAGCCACATACATAGTGTGTTGATAGACTGCGGGGAATGACGTAGGAGGCAGCAGTGGATAGTGCAGTCCAATGTAGATGTGCAGGTTCTGTACATAGTGGATAGCAATGTATCTGGTCCCGTGATGTATTCCCCTCTTCTTGTCTTTCAGAAAGGATGTCTAGATAGAGGCACCCACCATTTTCAGCTACTAAAAATAATGTTATCCTGGAAGGCCTCAAACTGCATTACAACATTCTGCTGTTAAGGAGTACCCAGCATCATGAACAACGTGCAGCACTGTGGGCTGACCTGATCACAGCAGTCAACCAAGTAGGGCTACAGGACAGAACCTATGAGCAGATCTGACACCGGGCAACAGATATGATCAATGCTGCATGACAAAGGGCTGCTGCTGGGGCCAGGGACCATGTTGGCAACTGTGGATGGCCTGCTTCAGGACAACCACTCTCAGCCACAAAGCAATTCCTGGTGAACCTGGGATCAACCACCAGCTCCCAAGCATCCATCACCCCATACATTGTGGAGGTGGGTATCACAGCATCTACAGCAGAGGAGCATCAAGGTAAGCCTCCTGTATTCATCACTGTAATATTGCATCAGTCATTGTGGCAGCTTCTGCGTACCAGTACAAGGTTGTCAGGTCTACCTGCATTGGGGGGGGGGGGTTCATTTTAATGCACAATTGTGCACACATACTCAGAATGTCAGCAATGCAGGCAGTATCACATTACCTACTGTACATGTTGATATACACACATATTATCCTATAACAATGCCGCATTTTGTATTGCTGACAGTACCTCTCCCTCACATTTCCATAGGTATAATGGGTGTGTCTGGAGTCCAAGTTCCTGTACCCGGTGAGCGTGATACTGTTGTTTTATGGATCATATATACCCTAAGAATGTTAAGGGCTGCCATTTTGCTGTAGATGCAACTGATATGCTTAGCCAGAGTACAATACTTGTATGTTCAGTTTCGAAGGGGTTAACTGAAGTGCATTGAAATAGTAATCACAGTTGTGTATTTGCAGGAGCAGTAACAGATTTGTACTCATCTTTGAGAAGGTCAGTGCAGTCTGCTATACGGGGGCAACAGTATGTTCATGACGGGTGCACTGTGTTTTAGGTGTAGGTCTATCACATACACTGACATATTGCTTATCTCACAGGTGTATAGTAGTGATAACATTAACTGGATGTAGCTGCAGTGCATCTTATAAAGGGCCTGTCTTGTCTGTGGTATGTTGTGGTCTGCTTGTGTGTTATGCATGGGATCAGAACTAAGATGTGGTATGTGTAATGCAGTTGTAGCCCCTCACCTGTATGTGTGTGTGCATGTGTGTTTGTGTGGATCACCATACATAACAGTGCAGGTAGTAATGTACTTATTTTGCCTTCCTCCTCACAGGTGAACATGGGGGATGGAGTGTGTCCCACTCACAACCTGACATCAGTGTCTCATAGGACTCTGATGATGATGGTGGCCATAGTGAGGCATAGGTGGGGTTGTTAGGGGCTGAATCTGTCCCATGGGTTGACATCCCACTTCCTTCCCCATTGTCCCAGCACACAGTCAGTATGCCCGCACATACCCAGTCCCCTGCGGTCACAGATATTGGATAGTCAGAGTGTGGTGGCATCGAACAGGAAAGTGTGGCCACAATGGCATCAGTGAGTGTAGAAACTAGCCATAGCCAGAGAGCTGGCAAGGTCCCACACAGGCAGAGCAACAGGGCTGCTCGAAGGAGGACTGCTGCCCATCCACCACCTGTCATAGGTGCCACATCACATGTCACTCGACACATTTCGATCTGTCATGGAGGCAAATGCACGTTCTGAACACAACACCAGACAGATGCTCAGAGTCATGGATACAGCACAGTCTGACATCAGTGACTTCCTTGCTGGAACATCTGGTGGGAGTAGGGCGTCAGACACTTGGACATAGGTCAGCAACAACATCCATTGAGAGTCAATGTGGCCGTGCACACTCACGTTCCCATAATGGCAGTACCTCCACCACTACAGAAGAGAGGGTACTGTACACACCATGATGTAGCAGGCCATGGGCATGTGGTTCTGGGTGGCCCTGTGAGGGACATGGGCGCAACAGGCACCAGTCATCGTCAGCGACTAGCACCACATCTGATCCTGGGTATGGTGGTGCTACTGCTACTCCTGGCAGAACCAGTTCCTGTGTTCGTGGACAGAGATGGTGAACTGTCCACTCTACCATATATGGTCCACAGCTGACCAACATACCCACGTGTAGGGCTAGCACCTGACTTGATTGTGTACATGCACACACTCAAACATCACTGTCACATGCAGGTCACCAACAGACACACACGGCACCTCTCCATGGCCCAGCTGACCAGCAACCCTTCCTGACTCACACACATGATGCCAACTGTTTGGCATAGCCTAGGCTTCTGGCACCCCCACACCATACCTTGTGCATGTGATGAATCCTGTGCCACATCCCTGCCATCCATACCATTGATGCAGGGACATGCAAGTATGTGTCTGATGCACAGGGTGAATATTTTACATTACATGACATTTTGTAGTGCAGTAGTGTTATGCCATGACAATTGCTGTATGCTGGCATGTGTCATGAGTATACATCAAAGTGTTCATACCTTTGTTGCATGATGTTAGATTGGCAGTAGTGTTGCAGACTGACAGGTGCATCTCAGAACTGTGTATATTTCTTTTCCAAGGGTCTGAGTGGCTACACTGTGGAGACTTGGCGGCAATACAGCAGCTCAGGATGGCATGGTAGCATAGCAGAAATATGACATCAA
>NC_056732.1:172368579-172411079 GCF_019279795.1 Protopterus annectens
ATAAGGCATCAGACATGGGCTGAAATTAGCAATATTTTCACATATCAGTTCTTTGGGCAGATGAGGCATCAGACATGGACTGAAATTAGCTAATTGTTGGAGCACGCCCATGTGACAGTCGGTACTTACAAGTTGACTGCAGGCCAGACCTACATGTACTCCAGTCCGGGTTTTTGTGTGCTACAGCCAATTGGCTGCTGCAGATTATTCAGCATTCCAGCACCTCCCTGATATTTTGTCCAAGGGATTTCCCAGCTGTGTGCTGAATGTAATATGTGACTCATACCTATCAACTGTACAGATTGTAATAGACTGTACTGAGTTTTGCATCATATGTATGGTACGTTTTACTTAGCATTGTGATTTTCTGGTACATAGTGGCAAATCATTATAGATTGACTTTAGGAAATGATGACAGACATGTGAGTTAATGACTCCATACACACCAAGAAACCCATGCTACTGCACAACCTGGTATTCTCTACACTTTCTACATGTGTCTGGCCACTAGTTAATCCTTCTCCTTATAATTGGGCCTTTGTCCCACTACTGTTTATGGCTTTGTCCAAATTTAATGCTCTAAGTGGTTGTAGGTATGCTGTGAGTGGGGTACATGATGTAACGCCACATACAGGGTTACAGTCTTCACACCTGTGACTGTCCATGCTTTGCAGGATGTCCAGTGTTCCACCCCATATGTCTGCTCTGCTTCTCAGACAGTTGTGTTTTCTGGTAATATACTACTAAATGGTGCCCACTGAATTGTTGTAAGTACTGACACAGTTATGTGATGGCTTTTACATCCTGCTACTACTCTGACTTGTCACAACCTGCTGTTATACTAGCCACCTTCATGGTTACTCAGAGCATGTATAATGTCTGTAGGTTTGGCCCTCTGTCTCTCCATTGTCTTTGGCTTTGTCTAGCTTTCTTGCAGTAACAGATTGTGACATATTGACAGTCTGTGGGACTCCTACCATAGGAGTACCTCACATGCGAAAGTTGTAGATGCAGCCAGCTTTGAACCATGAGCACAATCAACCATCCTAATGTACTTAGCCCACTGAGCCACACCAGCCACCAAAAAGTGAGGTTTAATTCCTTGCACAATAAACAGCAGACAGACATACACTTTGACCCCTGCATATTGTGGAAATAGAAGATGTAGTCAGGTTGTTTGGAACAGCCCTGGGATTGTGTAGTCTTCTGTTATATCCTTGCAGATGTACTTTTACTGCACTTCTATGGGAACAGGGCTGTGTTGGGGATAGGGGACTCTAGCATTGACAGTCATGCATCTGTCCTATGACCCCACTGTTTGGCATTTCCCTTGCATACTGCAGTGGGTTTTGCTGCCTTGTGGCCTAATGGATATTATGGGGCAGCCAGTAATGGACAGAGTACCTTGTTGTCCCACATAGCTGTTAGTTCTATGCAAGTAGCCCAATAACCCACTTTATTTTCTTACCTACACACAGCAGGCCCATACATATGCTACCATAGTCAAGTATCCCATACATTTGTTGTAAAGGAGAGTGACTTACCTTGTGACCTCAGCAGTTGAGATACCTGTATTTCAAGGCTGACTGTCTGATGCATGCAGTACACAGCCAATACATGATTAGGTGCAGGTTGTGAGGTATGGCTGGCATACTTTTTCCTATGTATGTGAGTCAGAGAGTAAAGTGTCGGTCCCTAGGACCCTAGGTTGTCAGTGCTTGTGCTATGTGTTGCCTCTTTGCCAAGGCCAAGACATACTTTGCATGCCTACATCTGCCTACAGGGACAGCCTCGAGGGGTTCCTCCTCTGAGTCCCTCTGTGGGTGTGGCTGTGGAGACCTTGGCTGTGTGTCCCTTCCCTGTGATGATCCTGCCACAGCTGTTTCCGCAGGATCATATTGTGTAGCATGGCACATACTTTGAACATGTGTGCACATGTGGCTGGAGAGTAAAGCAGGACTCCACCATATATATCGAGGTGCTGGAAGTGTGACTTGACCAGCTCAAATACATGCTCTATGATGTTTCTAGTTTGTGCGTGTGCCTCATTATGGCATTCTTCAGTAGGTATTGTGTGCATTTCTAATGGGTGTCATCATCTACAGCTCCAGTGCATAGCCAGAATCCCCCACTAGATGGCTGCATGGGATGTCCCCCTGGCAAACATCTGGTACAACTGTGATGCATGCCATAGGTTTATAGGCTGGTACTAGGCTATCAGCTCTAGGGCCTATACAAGCCTAGCCATAAAAATTCCCTGGCTATTTTTTCCCACAATATTTACTTCCCTGCACTCCTGTCTAGCAGGGAGACTGATGTGATCCCTGGGGTGAACTTCCTATCTCCCAGCCAATTGTCAAGGTTCCTTTTGAAGAGGGCCAAAGAGGTGCTCTGCTTGATATGTATGGGCAGTCTGTTCCAGAGTCTGGGGAGTCTCTGGGTCAGGAACCTATCCCTCCAGCATGTTTTGTTCATTGTGATGACAAAGTTTAGATCCCTGGAACATGTAGTTCTGAGGGATTCGAATTTCTTTAAGTGTAGCATGTCCAACAGCTCTGGGTTTGACATGGCCTTGTATGTTAAGCAGAGATTGCCTCTGAGTAGACGATATGCGACAGAGTATAACTGGAGTTTTTTTTAGATGGTCAGCATACGGCATCTGCTTTAGGCCTGTGATTCTTTTAGTGAGGTATTTCTGTGGCCTTTCCAGTTGTTGCAGATGTCTTGAGAGGTACATACCAAACTAGGCATTGTATTCTATAATGGGTCTAATCAGGGATGAATGCAGTGGGACAATGACCTCCTTTTTTCTGGATGAAATGCCCTTAGTGATGAGGTGTGCCACATAGAAGAATTTCCTGACTGTTGTGGCAATGTGGTTATTGAAGGCGAGACCACTGTCCACCTGCGTCCCTAAGTCTCTTATCACACTTTCAGGTGTTTAGTGTACTGCCACCTATGTGGTAATTCACAGGTACTTGTTTTTTCCCAAAGGGCACCAAGCATCTGTTTCTGTAAGGCCCTTTTGTAAAATATCCACATCATTTGGGGATTCAGTAATGGCTCCCAGTTTGCAGTCATCTGTGAACTTTGTTAGCCAGAGTCCCTTAGTGTTGGGCTGTACTTCAGAGACCCAGAGTCCCAGGACTGAACCCTGAGGTACTCCACTTGTCACTTGTCTGGAGCTAGATTTGGAGTCAGCTACTTTTACAGTGTGGGTTCTGTTCTGTCAGTAAGCCAGTTGGCAACCCATTGAGTGATGTAGGGATTAATGCCCAGCTTAGTAAGTTTATCTATGATTCCAGAGTGGGGGATGGTGTTGAAGGCCTTGGCGAGGTCCAGATATGCTGTGTGGCCCACCTTACCCTCATCCACAGGAGATTGATTCGAAGAAATCAGTCAGGTTCAGGAGACAAGATCAGCCCTTCACGAACCCAAACTGGGTAGGGTCCAGTGTTTGAAGGTTGCAATGTCTTTGTTTATAATTTCCATGATAATACGTTCCATGGCCTTGCAGATCAGGCTCGTCAGACTGATGGGGTGGTAGTTCCCGGGATCCAAAGTGGATCCCCCCTTGTGGAGTGGGATAACTGTAGCTGTGCGCCACTCAGTGGGCACAAAGCCTGAGGTGAGGCTATGATTAAACATGACACTTAGGTGAGGTGCCAGTTCATTTTGTAGTTCATGTAGTACACAGCTTGGGATGTCGTCTGGTCCCATGGATGCTGTATTCTTAGCTTTGGAGAGTGCGTTTTTTACCTGTGTGGCCATTATTACAAGAATTTGGCAATCTTTCAGTATTGAGATGGGCCTTTTAGGGGGTGAGAGGGGGTGAAGTTGGCACTGAATCGATCTGCCAGGATATTGGCAATATCCTTGGGATCAGTATATTTAATGCCATTCTGTTGTAGCTCAGAGCAGATCTGAGCATTGCCATTTAGATTCTTGACATAGCTATAGAATGCCTTGTGGCTGTCTTTGGAATCTTTGGCAATTTTATTTTCGTAACTACCTTTGGAGGATTTTATAAGGATCTCAGCTTCTTACTGAGGCTGGTAAGGGAATTTTTTGCATCCTGGGATTTTCCTCTTTTCTGGAACAGTTTCCTCCTTTTGTTGTAAAGTTTGTTAATGGCAGGGGGACCACCAGATTGACTTCCTTTTTTGGAGAGCATCTTGGTTCTATTTGGGATGGCACGATTCATGCATGAGTGGATGTGCTCGTGCATTGCCTTAGTGTAGGATTCAGCAGTCGAACTTTCAGTTCCTGTCTGCATGGGTGTTGTGAAGTTTGTCACTTCTGACTTCAGTAGCATGAAGTTGGCTATGGAGAAGTTTTTTACGGAGGTTTCCTTACTTGGGGGTGGGGGGAAGGATGTGGATGTCAAGGGTGATTAGCTTATGGTCAGACCTGACTAATGAGGGGGTGACCATAGGTGTGGAGCATCGATTTCCCATGTTGGTAATGTAATGACCAGGTCTAGGATATTGGAGCCCCTGGTGGGACTATGGATTAGTTGATCCAGGGCACTGGAATTTATGAATTCCAAGAACCATTGGGCAAAGGTGTTGGTACACGAGTAGTTTTCCCAGTTAATGGCAGGGTAGTTAAAATCACCCAGTATTAGGGTGTTTGGTTGTATCTTAATATTTTCCAGTATGTTTAGAAAGGTGTAGTGAGAATCTTGGGGCATGGTGAGGGATCTGTATCAAGATACAATTTGGATTGCAGTCTTACCTAGTTAGTTGTACCTGGAGAATTTCAGACGCATTGTGGTGGGCAACTAGCATGGTGGTGTGAATATCCTTGTTGAATATGGACACTCCTCCACCTTTAGTGTTTCAGTCCTGGTTTGTTGGCCGAAAAGTGTTGTAAGAGTTGTAGCCTGGCATTGCAGAGGTGATCTCTTGAGCCTCGAACCAGGTCTCAGTTATTGCACACATATCGATGTTCTCCATTTTTAGGAGTGCCTCGAGAGAGTGCATTTTGAGGTTTAGACTTCTAGCATTGAGTAGCATTACCTTCAGATTTTGCATGCTTGTAAATGTTACAGTGGTGGTTTTGTCCTTTGAACTTTGCCTAAAAAGGGCACTATAGGGGTGGCAAGAGCCTTAGCCAGTAATCTGAATCCCAGGGGCGGCAGGTGCAGAACATCTCTGGCAAAGCATCATGGTCTGTCGATCATGTCATCCCAGGAAGACAGATACTGGATCCCCTTTGAATGATACCAGAAACTTAACCAATTGTTGAAGTCAATCATTTTGTCCTTATACTGTGGTATAATTCTGGGCAAATTCAGGATACTATTCAGGGCTAGGGTCATAACTGCCTGGGCCACATGATCCAAGAGCTCTTCCATGTCTCTCTTCATGTAGTCCAGGGAGGTACTTCTCAAGTCATTCACTCCAACATGGACAATAACAGAGTCATATTTGTACTTGTTGTGAAGTGACTTGAGTGCATGTGTTATGTGGTGGATCCTGGCACCCGACAGGCAGCTGACTATAATTTTCTCTTTGTTCAGCCTGGTAAGTGGGACATCAGTGTGCCTGAGTATAGAGTCACCTATGACCAAAGTGTTGGTTACGTTGTCTTGCCTTAGGGGCTGTTGGGTGGCACACTGGTGTTGTGAGCTATGCGACACTTTGGTTGTGATTGGTGTTTGTTTCCATTTCAGCTTCGGAGGTCCTTGTTACTTGGGCAGGTTACTGTTAAGGGCCTCCGCATATGAGGGTTTAGTTTTGCTATGTAAGGGTGTTGGTGGTGTGGGTTTAGATGGGCTATCTGTTGCTTGAGATGTAGTGCAGGTATTAACTTTCTCCTCTTGACTGTCTAGCACAATCTTGGGTGGAGAGAGCTTTGCTTCCAGTTTGGCTATGTAAGTGCATCTCTCGCAGGTTGTAGTGTTGGATGATAGAAGGAGAGGGTTGTCTGTGTACATGAGGCAATTGCTGCATTGCTCCAGTATGCCCAGATTCACCATGTGGACAGGAGAAATCATCGGAAGCTTGACCCTTGGACATGCCTGGTTTGGTGCTTTCTTTTTGTAAAGTACAAGAACTGTTTTCCCTTACCTTAGCAAGGTACTTTGCAATTATAGGCTGTTTAGTATCCACAATTAATTTCTCCTTATTAACAAGGAGAGTTGAGTGCTTGTATCAGCTTAAGGCTTCCTAGTGCTTTCCAGCAGATTTTAGAGCAAGCGCTAGTCACAGAGATGCTTAAAGGTAAGATGAAAAAAAAATGTTTATCCTAAACACTGCAGTGTGCACTAGAGGAGTTAGATGTGAAAGTAGGTAACTTAAGTTTTACCTGTCTAAAAAGTTTTAGTGGAGAGTCACTGTTTTTAAAACAGCAAGATAGATTGAAAGGGGGTGGTCACTTTTGTATTCTGGTACTATGGAATACAGTAGGATGGCCAATAAATTTAAATAGTTGAAGGGGAGTGATTTCACAAAATGATAATTTGCGCTTACTCACACAAGCCAGTAAAAGCAGAGAGGAAAAGAGATATATGGTAAAATTAACTTAAGGGGCAGGCAAGTAGAAAGACAGCGGTGTTTAAGAACACAACAGTACTGGGTGGGGAAAAAAATTCTGCCTGACTTACAAGACACCGAACTGTGGTCTCTTTTCAAATTTTAATATGCAGTTAAAAGCAGAATACAAGTAAAACACAAGGTAAAGAAAAGAAATCGCAGTATTCAAAATAGAAAAATTCAATAAGGTAAAGCAAAACACAACAAATAAAAAGCAAACTAACCTTTCCCTCAGCAAAGTGTAGCAGAGTCTGGGTGAGCTTTTCTAGTAAAGCTCTGAAATGTTTTATTTTACCCCTTAAATAGAAGGTGTAGTTCTTAGCTGCACCTCCTCAGTTCACAGATGATTAACCTTAACTGACCTGTTCTAGCTCATGTGTGAGTCCTTAATTGATCTGTTCTGATTTCTGCCTGACTCACAAGAGACAGAACTGTGATCTCTTTTCAAGTTTTAATATGCAGTTGAAAGCAGAATACAAGTAAAACACAAGGTAAAGAAAATAAATCAAAATATTCAAAATAGAAAAAAAGCAATAAAATAATAAAAAATACAACAAATAAAAAGCAAATTAACCTTTCCCTCACAGCAAAGTGTAGCAGAGTCTGGGTGAGCCTTTCTAGTGCAGGTATGGGAGTCATGATAACTGTCAGGGCTGCCAGCATACACATTCATGATAATGCCCTGAACATTGCACACAACTTGGCAGTTGATGGAGTGATACCCCTTGTGGTTGACATAGACGCTACCCTCCTCACTAGGCAGTGCTTTAATGTGTACATGAGTGCAGTCTATGGCACGCAGTACCCCAGGGTAGTGTGCTACACAGTAGAAGAGATGCATACTGCTGGCCCTCTCCTCAGGGGTGCGGGGTAAATAAATATCCTCACTGGCATGTGTTTGCATGGCAGCCAGGAAGTGGTGGAATACTCTGGATGCAGATGCCTGTGATAACCCTATCATGTCCCCAGTTGGTCTTTGAAAAGTACTTGTAACTAGTATTCTAAGGGCTACACATACCTTTGTTTCCACTGGGATGGGTTCCCCTCTATTGGCTCTGGATCTGAGTTGAGGGTGGCAGAGCTCGGTGAGTTCTTGTAGTATGTCCCTGTCCACCCTGTAGCACTCTACAATCTCCAGCTCATGTAGCTTCAGGAAGGTAACCCTGGGCCTAAACACTCTTATCCTTCTCAGCCTAGGCCTATTTTCATCAGCAGCAGCAATGACCTCAGCATCTAGCACATACAGATGTAGCAGAGGAGCAGCAGCCCCTAGCATTCTGTCAGTTAAAATTCCCAAGTCTGTACTCCAGTGGTGCAGAATATGGGGGAAAAATCAGATTGTAGGGTGTATGCATAATGTATAGTGCTCTGCTGCAGATGCAGCCTGTGTGATTGGCTAACTGTGATGCATTCCACCTGGCAGGTACATCATTGCGGTGTTTGAATGGCCCAGTGTAAGTGGAACAGGCGTTATCAGTAATTTATACATGATTGGCTTTCCCAGGCAATTTCCTTTTATTTTTGACTGACTTCTCTGTTAAACAATGAGGCGCAGTGCGCAAACTTGTGCTGCTGGTATAAACAGTGCTCAGCAGTCAGTGGACACACCCCCATGCTTAGCTGAGCGGTGCACCACACAAACAGGTGCTGCTAAGCTCATGTCCACATAAACATACAGAGACACACGCCCTTTTGATGTCAGTTAACTCTTCTATGGACACCAACACAGTTCTGGGGCTACGCACATTTTATCTGCAGGCACAGTAACACATTTTTGCTATTCAGTAACCCCAGCTCATTTGCATACAGATCTGTGCACACAACCTGGATAATTCACTATTCCAGGGCTAGCCTCCTTAACAACCACTGAAATCTACCATTGTACATACTCCATGCAGGGACCTATAATGCATTATTCTCAAATATTTCTTATTTTTAGTTTTTAAACTTTTTAATATTTTTTTTTTCACAATGCCACATTTGTGCACTGCTAGCCACGCAAACATAATATGGGTATTAAAAACATAAATTATATTACACGGTTTTGCATTATTTTTTGGACACACAGGGCATACTTTTGCACATACCTGTGCCTACTATGCCATTTCTGACTTTCTTCATGGGCTTTTACAGCCCCTGTTCCATTTTTACTTTCTTGTACACAGAAAATTTCCGTGTACACTTTGGACACCAACACAGGGTCTGCAGGACTGCCTATCTGCCTGCTGGATCACTGCAGCACTCTCATTTGCATGCAGTTCACCTGCTTATGAGGTGATTTGCTTGCCATGGACACTTTTGTGTCCGCACAGTCACTCTGCTCTGTTTACTGGATTGCACAGCTGCTTACTTCTCTGTAAGCTCCATGCCACTATGCCTACATGGAAAATTAATCCGTGTAGGCTTTACTGAATTCCCTTATAGACTTTTGCCTCATAAATGTAGACCGTTACCACTGATAATTAGGTCAGCCAAGTCATTTCTTGTACAGTGTTCTTATCACTGATTATCTTTGCTGTTATTACAGATCACTGCTGGCTACTTAATGTAACCCTCTAGATTATAAACAACAAATTCACAAAACACATCACAATGTTAGTGCAGATATCTTACTATGGTGCAGAGGGCTACTTTGGAAGATGCAAGAGTACTGATAGTGGTGTGTTTTGGGCCATTTGACATTCATTACAGTTTTTAGCTACAGCTTCAGTTTCTGTGCCAGATCTAGGCCACTGTATAAACCTCCGATGAAGCATACCTCTCAACCTCTTGGAGCAAGAAATCTGGACAAAGCCATTAATAATGGGGGTACGAAGACCCAAAAATAGGGACTTTTTTTTTTAAATATTGCTTTTATAAATTAGAAAGTTGACAGCAAACTCCACATAGAAGGCAGCAGATGAGAATTTAACTGAGAACCTCTTGCTGTGAGGTGACAACACTATCAGCTGAGCCACTCTTCTGCCCCTCAGTGATTTGCCAGAAAGCTTAAAAAATATTTATTTTATTTTATTTATTTATTTAACATTTGTTTACTGGGAAAGTCCAACTGGACACAAGTCCTTTTTCAGCAGATTCCTAAGGAGAAAAGCTCCACATTAGACAACAGAGACTACCAGGGGCATCAACATAGTACATCAAGATTTTAGCATATCAATTATACACAATGAGAAAAAAAGTTTACAAGACGGCAATCACATAGTGCATCAACAATTATAACATAACAAAATTATATAAGAGAATACACAGTTCTCTGCATTATATCTCCATGGAGCAGCAACTGTATGGTAAGGCATTTACAGCAGGAGTTAGTTGAGTATCACCCCAAGAAGCAGTAGAATTATAGTGGAAAAGGAGAGAGCATGACATGCTAAGGGGGATAGGACAGTTACAGAGTCTAGATGTAAGCAAGAATGATCTGAGTTGTTTTTTAAAGTATTGTGTCTGTATTGGAGCTTCCTATCTCTAGTCCTGTATCATCTGTAATGTGCCTTATATATTTCACTATGCCTAATATTGTTACTTGTTGGAGCTTTTCTCCCTGGGTCTTTGCTGAAAACAGGTTCCTAGCCCAGTCGGACATTACCCACTTAACAAATGCAATCAATCAATAAATAAATAAATACATAAATAAATAAATAAATAAATAAATAAAGTGATGTTTATCAGTATTGATTGCATGTTAGGGGGTAGGGTGTTCCAAAGTTTAGTTGTACTTGATGAAAAGAGTGACTGGCCAGCTATGTTGTTTACTTTGGTAACTGTTGCCAGAGCTTTGTTACTAGAGTGTAGAGGGTGAGTGGTACTATAAGTTTGCACTAGATTCTGAAGGGCGGAGATTTTTTCTGGTTGGTGGATAAGAGTGTGAAGAGTGAGAAGCTGGTTATAGGTAAGAAAGTTAGGTAGCTCGGGCCAGCTTAACTGTTTGAGTGTTAAGCAATGGTGTTCTGTGTAGTTGAGGTCTGCGGCAAATTTGGATATTTTATTGTAGCATCTTTCCAATTTTGTGAGGTCAACCTTTCTTAGGTTAGTAAAAATAAACGAGACATACAGTAGAGTGGAGATTAGATGAGATATTGCAAGGGTAGCTTTAGTACTGTTTGTAGTACTGTTTGTGTTGATAAAGACTACCAAGTTTTTTATGAACATTTTTGATGCTGTGGGCTATATGTAGGTTAAATTTGAGTGACAAGTCGATAGTGATACTTAAGAGTTTAGTATGAGGTACTGGAGAAATTATGGTGAGGTTAGCAGATGATATAGAGAAATGAAGTGGAGGGTCTGGTGGTTTTCCTGGGAAGAAGAGCATAAGTTTTGGCTTGTTTGGATTTAGGATGAGTTGTAATTTGGATAACCATTTTTCAACTTCAGAGAATGCTTCCTAGGTAATTAACTAGCTGCTGAAGAGAGGCTGCAGCACATATTAAGGTAGAGTCATCTGCATATTGGACAATGGTTGCCTGTCCTGTGGTGGTATATAGTTTGTTAGTGAAGAGAGTAAATAGAAGTGGTCCGAGGATGGATCCCTTGTGGGACACTCAGATTCACCGGAAGTAGAGAAGATATATTGTTTTGCCAAAGTACTGCTCATTTCCATCCTGTAAGATAAGCTTTGAATCAGTTGACAGTGGAGCAATTAAAGTTAAATTCTGTTAGAGTATTTAAAAGTTTGCAGTAGAGATCGTGTCAGTGCCTTTGACAGGTCAAGGAAAGTAAAGAAGACTATAAGACTACTGTTCTAATAATGGTTGATGGTGTCAGTGAAGGACTGAAGGGCGGTAGAGTTGCTGTGGTATGGACGAAAGCCACGCTGGGACTTGGAAAGGAACTTTATGAGGAACAGACCAAAAATATGAGTCACAAATCTGGATGGACGTTCTATTAAAATCTGGACAGTTGAGAAGGATGTGATGATGTAATTTCATCTTTGCTGTCCCCTGGTGCCCCTTGTGTATCATATCAGGCACCTTAAATTTTAACTTGACCAGGATACTATTCCTAACACATAGACAGCTGCCCTTTTTTTAGCAGCAAGATAAGAGTACAACACATTATTGTCTGTAAACCATACTTTTGTGACCTGTTTATACATAATGTGATACTACTGTGCAATTGGTTTCTATTTGCATAAAAGTGTCTGTCATTAATTAATTATGCAATAACCAATAAGTAATAGACCTCTTATGGACCCATGGTTGTTAGTTCCTCAAATTCTTCATGTGGCAGCCATATTGCCTAATGTCCTTGCATTCATTTTGCATGCAGTGTCCCTCAGGGACCAGTTCTGTAATCTATTTACATTTATATTGGATTAAGAACAGGCAGTAGTAATGATGTATGCTCCATAGTTAACCATAAACGTTCTTACATTAAATTAGTGGTTTCATTTCTGCATTTCCCAGAACAGTCTGAGGAGTTTCCCCTTCTATTTGGTTGCATTCACATTCAGTTTAATCTGTAGTGTTAAAGAAAACTTGCTTTCTTTTTGTGTCATAGAGGAATTCATGTGCTAGAACAGCATTAATTCCAGGAGAAGAAACATCATATGTCAGCCTTAGCACACTGTTCTTTCAAATAATTGCTTAAGTTAGTCATTTTGACAGTAATTCAGAATTCCTAGATATGGCTTATTTATCACACATCCTGACGCCTGCATGACTGTAGGACAGCCTCTGCCCTGTTTGGCAGCCCACACAGTCCAGGTTTGTCACAGTCCTACAGTATGAATTTCTTCTTTGAACTGTGCACATACATTTCTGACTCTTGTAAGCCATTGCATGTTTAGCCTGACTAGGACCCTCTGTAAGTTCTCTAGGCGTTCTTCGTTTGTCCCATCACCAAGGTAATGTTTTAGTAGCACTTTCTATATGAAATCCATGAAATACTTGGCTGTTGTCTGCTGTTCCACTACTTAATTTTCCTTCTTTTTCACTAACATTGCTGCTTTTTGATCATTAATAACTCTTGTACATATGAGCTGGACAGCCGGCCTAGACACCATTGCTGTGTATTTGATGTATAAGAATACAGTGACATATAGACAAGAATAGATTGACAGTAAAACATAATTAAATATACAGAGAATTAAGCTGTTATTCAGTGCCTTTATTTACAGATGTCTGCATCATTAAGGGTGCATCCAACTAATATGCATTTACACACACCAGGCAAATGCTCTGTGTACACTTTACTTAAGGTTTTGTCAACATTCACAGTTTATGAACTATTCCACTAACTGTACTCTTTCTACTCCCCTTAACACTTCTCCCTCACTTCCTGTGTGGTTAATGTAACCGTAACAATGACAAAACCTCTGACTTGTGTCTTATCCTAACTCCCAGCCTACCTGGTCTGCTGCTACGGCACTTCCTTTCTCCCATTATCCTTCAGTGACTCCCCTCTCTCTCCTTTCAGGTTCTGCAATGTGCAGTTTTTAATAATCAGTAAGTTAGTAAGTTAACTTTCTTAGTATTTCTGCTCCAAAACAGCAATCATAAAAAATTCCAAACTTCTCATTTAAGATCTTGTATCCTTTTTTAACTTTTTATTAACATGTAAGATAACACCATATGTCAGCCCGGTAAGACTGTTGATTTCAAGTTCCAGAAACGGAAATCAATTCTTTCCTCGTCACACAAAATATCAGTGATACATTTCCCAAATAAAAATACAGAAATACTAAAATGCATTTCTCTATGTCAGCACTTTAAATATACTGCAAGATAGGTGGTGTATCAGGTTGCACAAAATACAAAATAAACTGGTTTTGACAGTTGGCATGTCAAGAAGAAGTAAAGAGGTATTTATCTAATTTGGCATAAAAAAATATCCCCTTGGTGCTACGAAACAATAAATCAGTTGAATGAGATGCAGAGATGCTTAAGAAATGTTATATTCAGTAGAAATCAAGACATAATATTGTTTTTTAATGAATCATTGCCAGGATCATTGGCAGAGTATTGTTTTGAGTTATGGAGACAAGACTTTGAGAAGATTATGACAGCCCAGAGGGAGTACAAAAGAGGGTGTCTCAGTAGAGCAGGTAGAGGAGAATATACATCAGAAATCTTACGGTGCAGTTAACGGATCTCACTATGTACATTACTGAAAAAGTGGGGAGTGGAATATGGCAGAGATCATTAAATATATGCAGATAAGTTATATGAATGTAAGAGTTTCAGAAGAAATTGTACAAACAGCAGGCCATGTCATCTGGTGTCAAAGTGACAAGAGTCCAGAAACAGTAGGGAAGGTACATTATCATAGAAGTATTAATGGATACTTAATACAGCCTTCTTGTAGATATAATGGAATTAAGATATAGTGAGGAGTTTCAGTAATGCATGAGATAAACACACACACTTGTAGTGGAATAAAGGGCTTTAGAATGAGACGCATGCAGATATCTACACACACACACATACTTAGTTTATTCTTCTCACTTCATTGATATTTGGTGTAGAAGTCGTAGCCTAGAGGGTTTCTCTGTGCCTTAAAGTCTTAGTCCCTTATCTCTGAAATTATTTCTGCTAAGTAGTTGCATACTTGAGCTGTTTGGTTAGCTTTTACATACCTACATCAACTTTATTACAAGCTGTGATAAGTACAAACTTGCAGTGTTGTAAGATAGTACTGCATTTTATTTTTTTCTGTTTATTGTTTCATTAAATATTGTGTTAAAAATAGTACTGCATTTCTCTGCTTATTTATTTGTTCACTGAAAATTGTGAGCTCTCACTCTGTCTGCTTGTTTATTTGTTTGTTTATTCTTCTCACTTCATTGATATTCGGTGTAGAAGTCTTAGCCTAGAGGGTTTCTCTGTGCCTTATAGTCTTAGTCCCTTATCTCTGAAATTATTTCTGCTGAGTAGTTGCATACTTGAGCTGTTTGGTTAGCTTTTGCATACCTACATCAACTTTATTACAAGCTGTGATAAGTACAAACTTGCAGTGTTATAAGATAGTACTGCATTTTATTTTTTTCTGTTTATTGTTTCATTGAATATTGTGTTAAAAATAGTACAGCATTTATCTGCTTATTTTTTGTTCACTGAAAATTGTGAGCTCTCTCTCTCTGTCTTCAGTTAGTTTTTCCTCACTCACCCTCCTTGTTCTTGTTGTGGTATTAATCTTGGTGGCTTTGGAATTGACCGCCTCTCCTGTAAATTTGTGTTTGAACACTCCTCCTGGGTCCATCTCATTTGCTCACTCAACCGAGTACAATGAGATCATATTTTGATTTCATTCACGCCTACCATTCCCATCTGTTCATTCCTATCCTAGCTCTATCCTAGTCTGGTCTCATTAGCTCATCCTGCCTAATACAGAGCGAACATTTGAGTAGGCATACCCACTTAGGCCGTGAACTTGTCTGATTGAAGACTGCTGGAACAGAGCTCAGTTCTGAGGATTTTTACTGGTTAATTGGGTAATTTGTTTAAATCGGTTTGCTTGTTTTCTATTGTTATATAAAAAATAAACAAAAAAAAAAAAAACAAACAAAAAAAAACTAATTTGCACTTTATCTGCTTTTACTGTATTTGTGTTTCTTCCCACTTTATTACCTTATTTTGCTTTTGCCTCTTCTTAAAAGTATTCAATTGTGTTTATTCTGCTGCTTTTATTACTGCTTGGTAGTAGCCTGATTAAATTGTAACTGTTATTCTAAGTCTTTTGGTTAAAGCACTTGGGCTTCATACTGGTTGTTTTACATTAAGAAGGTTTGTGGTCTGCACTGCTGTGGAAGGACAGGTAGCTTACATCCTTCTAAGTTGGGAATTGGGAATTGCTGATTGAAGGATCAGTGTCTGTTATTCTAAAAGTGTATTAGTTCTGGTTTAAGCACTTGGGCTCCAGGCTAGTTATTTTACATTAAGAAGGTTTGTGGTCTGCACTCTTGTGGGAGGAGAGGCTAGATTCTGCCCTTCTGAGCTGGGAATTTCTGGTTAAAGGCTTACTGTGCCTGCTTATTTGAACTGTTTTTCTGATATTGGTGTGCCTTGTCTGCTGTAGCATAAACAAGATTCAGGCCTGCTGAATCTAGCTTTGTTTGTATAACTTGAGCACTAATCCAGGCCATCTTTTTTTGGAGAAGGTTCCCCTGCACCCTAGTGGCAGGCAGGGGTGTGTGGTCAGAACTTGTCAGATTGAAGACTGCTGAAACAGGGCTCAGTTTTGAGTTTTTTTACCTGTTAAATGGGTAATTTGTTTAAATCAGTTTGCTCGTTTTCTATTGTTATAAAAAAAGAAAAAAAATTGCACTTTATTCATCTGCTTTTACTGTAATTGTGTTTCTTCCCACTTTATTACCTTATTTTGCTTGTGCTTCTTCTTAAAACTACTCAATTGTATTATTGTGCTGCAGTTGTTACTGCTTGGTAGTAGCCTGATTAAATTGTAACTGTTATTCTAAACCTTTTGGTTTAAGCACTTGGGCTTTAAAGTAGTTGTTTTACATTACGAAGGTTTGTGGACTGCATTGTTGTGGCAGGACAGGTAGCTTACATCCTTCTAAGTTGGAATTGCTGATTGAAGGCTCAGTGGCTGTTATTCTAAAACACATTAGTTCTGGTTTAAGCACTTGGGCTTCGGGACAGTTATTTTACGTTAAGAAGGTTTGTGGTCTGCACTCTTGTGGGAGGAGAGGTTAGATTCTACCTTTCTGAGCTGGGAATTTCTGGTTAAAGGCTTATTGTGCCTGCTTATTTGATCTGTTTCTTTCTGAAATTTGTGCGTCTTGTTTTCTGTAGCACAGAAGTTAGTAGTTTATTGGCCATTTTGGGCTAATTTCTTTCTCTTTCATTTCCCTGCTATAAAAGCCACATTTGAGCAGTTTTGTGCGCCGGGCAGCGCCAGTTAGCTAGGGTAAAACGATTCCCAGCTCCACAAAGTCTACTCTTCAATTTTTCGCTTGGAACTAGACAAACTTTCAATGTAAGCACTCAAACCATTAATCTCACAGCCCAGCACTTGCTCAAAACTCATAGCAAGCACTAATTAATCCTAGCACTAGACCCCCTATACTGTCCAGAAAGACAAGGCTCTCTATTCGTCCCTACCAGCCAGTCAATAAAACAGCTCACTTTACCTATTCGGGCATGTCCAAACTAATATATGTGAGAGATGCAATTATACAGCCAAACTGGAGGCAAAGCTCTCTCAACCCAAGACTGGAACGGACGGTCAAGAGGAGAAGGAAAATACTTGCAACACACCACCAGTCTCACATAGACCTACTAAACCAACATCGGCAAATAACATACATAAATACACGAAAACATACTCAGAGGCTCTAAATAAAAATCTGCAAAAGCAACAGAGACCTCCAAAGCAGACATCCAAGCAACCTCCACACCCCATCACAAACCATGAAACACATACATCACATAATCAGTGTGCCATGCAATCACAGCCCTTAAGGCAAAATAACATACCCAACACACTAGTAAAAGGTGACTCTATAGTCAGGCACACTGATGTCCTACTAACTAGGCTGGACAAGGAGAAGGTTACAGTTAGCTGCCTGTCAGGCGCCAGGATCTGCCACATAACACAAGCACTCAGGTTGCTCCAGAACAAGTACAAATATGACTCTGTCATTGTCCATGTTGGTGTGAATGACCTGAGACATACCTCCCTGGACTACATGAAAAGAGACATGGAAGAGCTCTCTGATCACGTAGCCCAGGCCGGTATGACCCTGACCCTGAGTAGCATCCTGCCCTCACCAAGAATGATGCCACAGTATAAAGAAAAAAATGATCAATTTCAACAATTGGCTACGTTTCTGGTGTCATTTAAAGGGGATCCAGTATCTGTCCACCTGGGATAACATGCTTGATAAGCCATGTTGCTTCACAAGAGATGGCTTGCACCTGTCACCCTAAGGCTTTCGAATACTGGCCAAGGCTTTTGCTGCCCATAGTGCTTTTTTAGGCAAGGCTAAAAAGACAAACCCACCACTGTAAGTAGCACAAGTAACCAAAAACTGAGGGTAATGCTACTCAACGCCAGAAGTCTAAACCTCAAAATGCATACACTCGAGGCACTCCTCAGTATGGAGAACATTGATATCTGTGCAGTAACAGAAACCTGGTTTAAGGCTCCAGAGAGCACCCCAGCACTACCAGGCTATAACTCATACCATACTTTTCAGCCACAGAACCCGGACCGAAACACAAAAGGCAGGGGTGTATCCATATTCATCAAGGAAACCCACACCTCCAGGTTAGTGGCACAGCACAATGCCTCAGAGATCATCCATGTGCAACTAACAATGGGCAAAACTGCAATTCAAATTGTAGCTTACTACAGATCACCCACCATGACCCAGGACCCCCATTCCGCGTTTCTGGAGACACTGGAAAATATGAAGGTCCTACCAAATGCCCTAATATTGGGTGATTTCAATTACCAAAACATTAACTGGGAGAACTACTCAAGTACTAACTCCCTTGCCCAGCGCTTCCTAGAATTTATAAACTCGAATGCCCTCAATCAACTGGTTAACACCCGCACCAGAGGTGACAACATATTGGACCTGGTCATCACCAACATGGGCGACCGGTGTTCTACACCAGAGGTCAACCCCTCACTGGTTAGATCAGACCATAGACTAATCATTCTGAATATCCACATTCTGCCCCCACCCTCAATCAAGGAAATCACTGTGAAAAACTTTTCAAAAGCAAACTTCACGTTACTTAAGACTGAGGTGGAAAGGTCCTCAGCCCCATGCTAAAGGACAACACTGTCCAAGCTGCTGAATCTCTTACAAAGGCACCCTATGACCACCTGCAAGAATGCATGGATCATGCTATCCCAAGCAAAACCAAGACTTCACTCCTCCAAGAAAGGGAAACCAGTCTGGTGGACCCCTGCCATAACCAGGCTATACAATAGAAGGAGGAAACTAGTACAGAAAAAAGTAAAATCCCAAGAAGGAAAGACATCCCTGATCAGTATCAGCAAGAAACTATGATCCCTCATAAAATCGTCCAAGGCGAGCTTTGAAAGAAAAATTGCCAAGGACTCCAAAGATAACCACAAAGCGTTCTTTAGCTATGTGAAGAACTAAGTGGAAACTCTCAGATCTGCTCTGAGTTAGTGCAGTATGGCACAAAATACACTGAACCAACTGATATTGCCAACATTCTGGCAGACAGGTTTAGTGCAAACCTCACCCCCTCTTACCCCCTAAACAGCCTATAACCATACCTGAAGAATGTAGAGCCCCAGCAATCACTGACACACAGGTTAAAACAGCCCTATCCAAAGCCAAAAACACAGCTTCAGTGGGACCGGATGGTGTCCCAGGCTGTGTCTTACATGAGCTCCAAAATGAACTAACCCCTCACCTAAACACACTGTTCAAACTCAGCCTCTCTACAGGCTACATACCCATAGAGTGGTGCACAGTAACAGTTATCCTGCTCCACAAAGGTGGAGCCACAGTGGACCCCAGGTACTATAGCCCTATAAGCCTGACTAGCCTGGTCTACAAGGCTATGGAGCGCATCATCATGGAACTCATTAACAGAGACATTGGGAACCTCCAAACATTGGACCCTACCCAGTTTGGCTTTGTTAAGGGCAGATCATGCCTCCTAGACCTGGTGGACTTCTTTGAGAAGGTTACCAAGGCTTTAGACGAGGTGATCTCTGCCTGTCATACAAGGCCATGTCCAACCCAGAATTGATGGACATGCTCCACTTGAAAAAAACAAATCCCCAAGAGCTACACACTCTAGGGATTTAAACCTCACCACACTGATAAATAGGATGTGCTGGAGGGATAGATTCCTGTCCCAGAGACTCCCCATGCTTTGGACCAGGATTCCAATCTACATTAGGCAGAGCCCCTCACTAACACTCTTCAAGAGAAACCCTGACGAGTGGATGGGAAACAGAAAATGTACCCCGGGGATCACTGCAGTGGCTCTGCTGGACAGAGGCATAGGGAACTAATGGCTCTGTTGGACAGAGGCACGGGGAATTAATCTAAGGGGGTGGCGAAAGTCAACACATTCTGGCTAGGCTTATAGATGACCTCGGGCAGATAGCCTGGTACTTACCTATGAACCTATAATGCAGACCCAGTGAATCTCTCTACTTTATTGGAACCAATGGAAAATATTGGAAGTCAAAACACAAACCAGTTCAGACATAGTGTCTTCAGTATCAATCTAACTAAATAGTGTCTTGTGATCTTTTAAAATCCAAATCAACCAGTCACATGACAGGAATTTGAACAATCTTTTTGCAGCTTTTATTATGTATAGAGATGTTAGTATAATGGCATGTAGTTGTGTGTATGATTAATAACAGTACTAAAAGGAACACACCTATGCCACAGTAATAGCATCATCTAGAGATGTACATAATTCATGGCCACCCAGTTGTGTGTATGATTAATAATAGTACTAAAAGGAACACACCTGTGCCACAGTAATAGCACCATCTAGTGATAGACATAATTCATAACTACATTTTTACCTGTTTAAAGGTCATGTGCACCAATGCAATTTTAAATTCTTGCAATCCATAAAATGTACACAGAAATGGTTTGCTCTTACCTTCTCACATTAACATTTTCCATGAAATCCATTTCCCTCCATTGCTTATTTTGTTCCTTGTACTGACATGCTCCTCATCTTCCTTTGTCATGTGCAGGATGTTGCACTTCCCTGCCAGTGTCACTACATCACGTTGGGATCAGAAACATCCTTTGTAGTGGTGAGAGTCTCCTGCAAAGCAAACAGATTTAGTTGGGTAGTTGAGGAGATTTTGGTGTTTGTTTTTTTGTTTGTTTTTCTAAGCCTTTTGCTTTTAATTGTATTGAATATGAGCTGTTTTCTTTACCTGTTTTCAGTCCGAATATATTTTAGTGTACAGTGCCCACACAGTCAGAAACATTCCACTATGCCCCAAAGCATATTTCTCAACTTCTTGCAAGAAATGTGGACTAAGCCAAACATAATAGTAAGGACAAAGGCCCCAAACTGGGGCAGACTTTTGAAAGAAAGGGCTCATATAAAAAAACAAAACAAAACTGTAGTGTGGAATGGATGGAAAATACACATCAAAACTATGGCAATTCTCAACTTCTGACAGGTCTGGAGAGAGAGAGAGAGAGAGATGAGAGAGATCCCTATAAGCAACAGAGTACAATCATTTAAAATGTACTTTCATACACTTATTCTTCAGTGTTGCACCATGACTGTGAAAAAAACAGACTTCAATTTTGCAAGGTGGAAGCAGATCCCATGCATTTTGTGTACCTAAGGAAGAAAGTGCAGCTACGAAACATTTTATTGTCCTCAAGGCAACAAGCCAGATGAGAAACTCAGAAAGAAGTTGGTGTGGGGCCATGGAGGACTGCAACAGCAAGAGGACAAAAAGCAAAGAAATTAACAGAATGGAACATTGCTGTTTGTGGATTAATGTTTAGAAACTGCGTCACTTTGTAAGAAGAAAATCTGTTGTACAAGTTGTTTAAATCGAACTCAAGCAGTCACATGACAGGAATTTGAACAAACTTGATACAGTGTTTTTATTTATAAGTAGTTGTGTTCAATAACACACTCTACTTTCAAAGCAAAAATTCAGCAGTGACTGTATGGCTGTTTAGGGTAGCATAAATTAATATCAAAAACCAATATTTTCTGGTATTGGTAACTAAACATCTCTATTCTTAAATTTAAAGATTATGGCATTGTATCAGTTTTTGGAAACAAAACTTCTAATCAAAGTAATAATGACATCCACTGGAGTGTATGACTAATAGCAGTGCCAAAAGGAACAACCACGTTACCATTGTAATAGTAACAGCTAGTGGTGTAAATAACTCGTAGCACTTCATTTAGACCTGGTTTGTATAAAGCACAGTCAAAATCCATGCTTTTTTGTCTAGGTAAGCACTGAGATTTATGCAAACCGTCCTGTACAAATTTGACTATACCATTAAAGTAAACGTTAACCCCTGATGAGTTTGAGTATGTTTAAGAAGAAAATTATCTCTCTTTTATACCTTGTATCACTCAGGTGTAAGGAAATATGATCCTTAAAAGCCCTTGATGTTTGTTCTGTATAAAGCCATATATGAACATATCACCATGTACACTATCCATTCAGTTTGGCAAGTAATACTGCATTAATATGCAACATGTTATTGCTATTTATAGTAGTGAAGTGTTTGATTTTACAAACATACTGGTATTGGACACAGTTTCCACAATGTTTGCAACTATATATATATATATATATATATGTTTATTATATTAATATATATTTTATATATATATATATATATATATATATATATATATATATATATATATATATATGTGTGTATATATATATATATATATATATATATATTTACACACACACACACACACACACACACACACACACACACACACACACACACACACACACACACACATTATCTAATAAATATTGTTTTGTGATTGTTAACCTAGGGTTTATGTGCCAAAACCTTTCCTCTTAACCTTTTCCCTACTTTCTTCACATTACTAATTGTTCCTTTTTTCATAAATCTCTTCTTACCCTTCCCACTTTCCTTTCCACTTTTTTTACATTGCTGAGGCATATAGCATGACTGTGCCAAAAAATTATTGTTGTATTGTTAATCTCTGTATACTTTGTGATTGCATTATTTGTTTTTTTTGTTAATTCTGTTAATAATGTTAATTCATTTTATTGTATATATACTGCTTATTCTGTGTATTGATATTTCCTGTTTTTGTATTTTATATACTTGTCATTTCTTTTTCTTGGGGCTTTTCCCCCCGGCCTTCTGCTGAAAATGAGCTGCAAGTTCAGACAGACTATCCCAGTAAACAAACGTAATAAATAAATAAATAGATAGATACATACAACAACCAAACAACATTTATCTGGTAATAATATACCAAAGAAAGGAAGAGTGGGGAAATATTGCCAAGTCAAGATGTGCCATGCTGATAAACTCCTACCCAAGAAGGCTGAGTGTTGTAATTAAATCAAAAGGTGCTTCAACAAAGTATTAGTTTAAGGATGTGCACACTTATGCAACCAGCTTACTGTACATTTTTTTCCCTAACAGATTTGTTTGTTTTTAAACTGAATTGTATCAATTATAGGTCACATTAAAGGTGGGGAAAAGTTTTGAAATGATTTATTGTTGTCTCATTTTTTATATCACAAAAACCTGGCATTTTAAGGGGGGTGTGTACACTTTTTATATCCACTGTAAAATATATATATATATATATATATATATATATGTATGTATATATATATATATGGATCTACTTCATTTGCCCTAACTTCTGATTAGCCGACACCCATTTGCCCGAGACCAAATGACCGAAATTTCATTTGACCGACAAGTATTATTGGCAAGAAAATGGGATATGCCCCCTTCCCCACTGTAGTGCGACCCTGGAGTTAGAATATATAGTTAGGGGTGTGTGGGGGGCACAGCCCCCACAATGGGTGGTGTGGGGGGCGAAGCCCCCCACTTAATTTCATATTATATTGTTTAGATTTGCTTTAATATTGCTTAGTAAAACAAAAGTAATAAAAGTAGATATAGATATATGTGTGTGTGTGTATATATATATATATATATATATATATATATATATATTGATTAACAGAGACCTAGATAGTTATATTAGAATAAGGATTGTGTATTTAATAGTAACTGTTATTTTGCATTCTATCATATCATTCTCTTAAAATAAAAATACAACCAAATAATGTATGTTACAGCACAATAGGCTCACCAATAAACAATGGCAACGACTGTAAAACAAATCAAAGTTGTCTATTCTTTTTAGCACTATACATACTGGGATGTGTATAGTCTTGTAATTTGTCTGATTGCTTCTGATTAAAAGGGACAGGTTATCCAAGTCATTTTCATTCTTTTTTTGTAATAAACTGACCGTGTATTCAAGGTATTCTACTGGAATTACTGTTTTTTATTGCAGCAATAAATGTTATGTTTAGTGTTTTACTCTGAACTATTCAACTTTATGAAAAAGCAAACACTCAATACTTAATCCTATTAAAATAAATCCTGTCCTGTAATCTGTTTCCTGTACAAGGATGCTATAATGCTGTGCAGTGCATTTATGTTTGTTTAATATCAAAGGAATCTAAAGAAAAGATAGTTTCTGTAAGAGTGGAGGATATTCTTCCATTTTTTTTGCCGTCTCTGGTATGTTTTTTCCTATTTTAAGCCCTTTCCTCATATTAGATTTTTTGCTGTAATGAACCAGCTACATATCCTGAAGAAATAAATTAAACAATAGACATTTCATCTCTGAGAATGGGAAGCTATACAGCCAAGCACTGGCAGTCATATTTGTATTCTGGCCATGGTCTAATAACATTGTAATGAGCTCTGTAAGTGCTAGCATTACCGATGGCACAATGTTAAAAATAAATGCAGTACCGGTTATTAATGCAGGACAGTAGCCATTGTTTGAAGGGATCCGAGTAGTGCTGACAATATGTGTCAAACACAACAGCAAAGTTAACCCTGCACATAAGAAACAGCCACTCAGGAATGTTTTGCACAGGTGTACAGAATACATTTCTGACTTCAGTGTACGGAATGTGAAGAGTATTTTTTGTGATAATGAACACCATGGTAAGGGCCATTAACAAAGTCCATTTGGCAAAGGGTCTGCACTGCTTAGTGCTTTGAATGTAGTGGTCAGAACATTTGTGATTGCATTGCTAAGTGTTGTGAATGCAGTGCTTAGAGTGTTATAATTCCATTACTCAGTGTTGGGAATGCAGTGCTCAGAGTATGGTGCTTGCAGAACTCAGGGTCATGAATGCAGTGCTCAGACCATTATGATTCCATTGCTCAGTGTTGCACATACAATACACAGAGGATGTTGTTTGCAGTATTTAGGGTCATGAATGCAGTGCTGTGACCATTGCGATTCCAGTGTTCAGTTTTGCAAATGTGATGCTCAGAGGAAGGTGTTAACAGTACTCAGGGTAATGAGTGCAGTACTCAGACCATTGTTATTCCAGTGCTCAGTGTTGCACATGCAGTGCTCGGAGATGGTGATTGCAGTACTCATGGTCATGAATGCAGTATTCATACCATTATGATTCTAATGCTCACTGCTGCACATGCAGTGCTCAGAGGGTGGTATTTCCAGTACTCAGTGTTATGAATGCAGTGATTAGATCACTGTGATTGCAGTGCTTAGAGAGTACTGAGAGCACTGGATTGCTACACCAGCATAAGCAATGTGCTCTGGTGGTAGCTTCCTGAACGATATATGTTGCCCTTGTTGTATTACATTATACAAGCAAGACAAGCATGCATTAGACATTTGCAATCAACTTGAAAACAGTATCATTTTAAATGTTTTGCTTTGTCCTAATGCTGTTTCAGTTCATGACAGTTCTGCAGACTAAAACTGTCATTTATACCATCTTATGTGGAAAAATAGATAATTGATTCTTAGTTACCTGTTTTCAGTGTTACATTTAACTAGACTAATTTCACAATGCTGAAGCCATTTTTCTTGGAAAGGTCACAATCCTTGTAAAGACCTGCATCTATTACCAAAAGTATTTAAAATGCTTCCTTATTTATTTTATTTATACATTTGTTAACCAAGCAAGTTTTCTTTTTAGCCTGATAACTATTTTCTGCCACATACCAGTCATATGAAATACATATGAACTTCCACTTACTTTACAGCTTAACCAAAAAATTAGAAAAATAACTACAAATCACACAAGCTGAAAAATATTATTTATTTATTCATTTATATGGATTTGCACTTGTTAACTGGGGTTGAAAACTTACCAATATAAGTCTTAGTATGGGGGACATATGGAATAAATTATCATTGCATGCACATACAAAAACATTTGTTATTGCAAAGACATAGCTATACATAGAGTACAGGTCATAAACAGTGATTATATCTGAAGGCACAGACATACAGTAGCTACAGCATTATGTACATATTTACAAAAAAAAAAAGCAAATATGGAGAGGAGAAGAGGGAATAGGGTGATACTGGACACAAGTATGAGTCTGCCATAAAGATAAAAGTTAAAGTAGTGCATAAGAACGCAGTAAATTAAATATTTTCAATAATATAAGTATTTATATTTATGGCAGAGAAAATTAGGGCAGTACACTGGTGCCTTTGCGTACCAGCCTTCATTACAGTTTAAATAGTAATGTTTATACCCACTCAACCAATCCCCCACTCAGTACAATAGTTAAAATAAATTATAACCTGCCTTTATAGCAGCATGCATTTTGGGATAGATTATTGTTGATGCACCAGGGGCTAATGTTTCAATCTTAAATATGAACCATGCTCTTTCTTTCTAAGTTTCTTAAAGGTGTTTGCATATAATCCAGGGTGACTTACTTGAAACAACACTAAGAATATCAAAAGTTTAACATTCAAATTATGTTTATCACTGAAGTATACTGCAGCCAAGGTTAGAATACAGCACATTTCAGATACCTAGAGTTGTCCAGGAAGCATATCCTCACCACCCTCTTTGTCTTCCCAAAATAGAACATTTTACATGGATAAGTTGAGGCACAGATAACCTATTCACTTTGACAGGTATACCCAGCAGTCTCTATTTACATGACTTTATTGACCATAATTTGTGTATCCACACGGGCATAAAGACATAGTGACCAGTCCCATAAGGAAAGAGTAGATTCATAGGTTCATAGGTAGATACTAGGCTATCTGCCCTAAGGCATTTATAAGCCTAGCCAGAGTGTGTTTGGCTTTCACCTCCCTTTTAGATTAGTTAACTGTGCCTCTGTATAGTAGGTCAGAGAAGATAGCCCTTAAAGGTTAGTTTACTGTGCCTCTGTCTAGCAGGGGCACAGAAGAGATCCCAGGGGTAAACTTACGATCTCCCATCCACTCGTCAAGATTTCTCTTGAAGAGGGTCAGTGAGGGGCTCTGCCTAACATGAACTGGGATTCTATTCCAGAGTGATGGGAGCCTCTGGGATATGAATCCATCCCTCCAGCATGTCCTATTTATTGCTGTGCTGAGGTTCAAGTCCCTGGAGCATGTAGCTCTAAGGGATTTGGATTTCCTGAGGTAGAGCATGTCCATTAATTCTGGGTTAGACATGGCTTTGTACGTCAGGCATAGATTGCCTCCGAGTAGGCGGTAAACAACTGAGTAGAGCTGGAGTTTCTTTAGTTGAACTGCATAGGGCATCTGTTTGAGGCCTGTGATCCTCTTGGTTTGCTACTTTTGGGGTCTCTCCAGTTGCTGCAGGTGTCTGCTAAGGTACATTCCAAATGGGGCATTGCACTCGATTATGGGCCTGATGAGTGATGAGTAGAGGGGTACGATGACTTCTCATGATCTAGATGTGAACCCTTTCGTGATAAGGTGGGCTATATAGAAGGTCTTTCTAACCACTTTGGCAACGTGATTGTCAAAGGAGAGATTACTATCTACTTGGGTCCCCAAATCCCTAATTACTTCTTCCGTACTTAATGGATTACCACCTTTGTGGTAATTTGTGGGCACTTTGTTTTTCCCAAAGGGGATGACTACACTTTTTCGCATTTAGCTTGAGGCCGTGGTTCTGGCACCAGGTATCTGTCTCTGTAAGACCCTTTTGGAGGATGCTTGTGTCAGCTGAAGAGTCTATTATGGCTCCCAGTTTGCAGTCATCTGCGAACTTGGTCAGCCATAGTCCTCCCGTGTTAGCCTGTACTGCAGAGAAGTATATACCTAACAAGAGAGGTCCCAGGACTGAGCCTTGTGGGACGCCACTTGTAACTGGTTTAGAGTCTGACATGGCACCTGCAATTCTGACCATGTGGGTTCTATCCCTGAGCCAGTTTGCAACCCATCTTGTGACATAGGTGTTGATATTTAAGTTGGTAAGCTTATTTATGATGCCCGAGTGGGGTATTGTGTCAAAGGCTTTTGCAAGGTCCAGGTAGGCTGTGTGGACTACCTTCCCCTCATCTATGGCCTTGGTAACTGTTTCAAAGAAGTCAACTAGGTTTAAGAGGCAAGATCTGCCCTTAACAAAGCTGAATTGGGTAGGGTCCAGTGTCTGGAGATTCCCAGTGTCTTTGTTTATGAGTTTCATGATGATTCTCTCCATAGCTTTGCAGACCAGACTAGTCAGGCTTATAGGGCGATAGTTCCCGGGGTCCGTTGTGGCACCACCTTTGTGGAGCGAGACCACTGTTGCTGTACGCCATTCTTTGGGTATGTATCCTGTAGTAAGGCTGAGTTTGAACAGTGAGTTTATGTGAGGGTTCAGTTCTTCTTGGAGCTCGTGTAAGACACAGCCCGATACACCGTCCAGTCCCATTGATGCTGTGTTTTTTGCTTTGGAGAGGGCAGCTTTCACCTGTGCATCTGTGATGTCTGGGAGGCTACATTCTATTGGGATAGACATTTGCTCTTTTAGGGGGGAAGGGGGGAGAAGTTTGCACTGCATCTGTCTGCCAGGATGTTGGCAATGTCTGTGGGTTCAGTGTATTTTTTGCCATTTTGCACTAACTCAGAGCATATCTAGGAGTTGCCACCCAAATTCCTGACATAACTAAAGAAGGCCTTGTGATTATCTTTTCCACAGATGCTAAGCTTACCAACTTTGAAGGTGCCTGAGTAGAAATAGAGTCCACAAATGTTTTTCTTTATTTTACAACTGTTGCCCTGCTGTCTTTTGACCATCAACACTTTTCTTGGTCAAACAGTTAATTTATTTTTGTCACTGAGTAAGAGCCATTCAAGTGAGGTTATCATCAAGGCAGCCATTAGGTGCTGTCTGAAGGTTTTTTGATTTTCTCCCAGGCCCTATCTTTGTGCATACATGGTGAGGCACTGGGAAGGAGATGTTCAGTGGATTATCTGTGAAGGACACCCTCTTACTTCTGCAAGGGGCTTCCTTCCAAGCTACCCTGTCTCATTCACATCACAGGTGTGGTCCTTCTTATCTTCGCCAGGGAGGTCTCACCACCCTGTGTGCCTCCAAATGTGAGCAAACCCTATCCTCCTCCTGGACAGCTGAGCTGTCTATGTCTGTTTACTCCCCCACCCCCTGCTCCTTCAGTGCATGGAGCTACTAACTGAACACTAATCACCTAGGCAACAGTCAGGGCTTCGTTCTTCTCAATCATTAAGCCAGGCTTCAATCCTCACATTTAGGAGAGGCTGGAACAAACATTTTGCTTTCCTTTTTATAATCCAAGCCAATATTTTTTAATTACAGAAATTGCCTTCTCTGCCCTTTGTGGATACAAAATAATAAGTTAAACTGTCTTGTGACATAGTGGTATAAGTCCTGGTAACAAAATTAAAAATAAATAAATGAAACAACTTCATACTAGTTAACCCTGCTGAGTCATTTTATTTAGCTGCATATTTTGCATAATCCTTGTTAGCATAACTGTACAAATAGGTTCTGACAGGTTATCCGTTAGCTACTTTGTTAGGTGCTTTACCTTTTCTATGTAATACACATTGCACATTGCTGCTATATAAGGACAACATTAATTTCCCATGTAGTAGTATTTGTTTCTGTCAGCTATATATATTACCAGGTTACTGTATAACTTTGTTTATTGCTGGGCAAATGTATAGTTTGTTAATTCACATCTTGGAGAAGATGAGCATGCCTAACCTGAATGTATGAAATCAGAGAGTCATCTAAAAAGATTTCCACTTAAAATAGTTATAAGTAAAGTAACCGCTCTTAAAGAGACAATATTGATGTAATAATTTGTTATAAACAAGAAGTGTTACATTAAGGCATGCATGTATTCGTTGTGTATTTGTGTAAAAATTCTATATAATGACCATCTTCAATTCTTTTGTAAAGATCATCTTCTTAGAGATAAAATTAAGTGAAATGCACATTTAGTCTTTCTCTGCCTCTCCTTGTGTGTAGCCAAATGTATTCACCACTGAGTCATAATATAACAATGTCTTCTTTCAGTCTCTTCTGCTAGGGTTTGTTGTGACTTGCTGGAGGGCCTTTAATTTAAAATGGTGACCCATTCCTTGCTGAGTAATTTACTTAAGTGCATGAGTATTGCCTATTGTTTGGATTCCATAACTAAGCTAGGTGATCCTGTCTTTTTGTTCAGCTTTATATAACAAACCTAAAAAGTCTGTATGTGAAGAAGTGCTAGAACACATTGCAGAGTTACTTATTTTGAACCTCTGTTGACTTTCAGAATACACAAACTACATACTTTTATCATTTATTTGTAAACTACACAGTAATTGCATGTTATAGTACTCTAATTACTGTTGTTCCAAATGCATTTAACTGTGTTGCTTGTGACAAGATCTTTAATAGTAGTATTAGACTCCGTGAGTAAGGCATATCTCCATTATAAGTAGGAAGCTTAACATTAGTTCAAAAATGTACCAGTTCTTTGATTACGTCCTTAATAGTACCAGAATACACAGTATGAGTTATTGCACAATGTGCACTATTATGAATATTACCTACGTCCCATTTTATGATCCACCTTACTATTTTCTGGCTGTCATTTCAAATAATGATTAGGTATAGAGCCCCATTCATGTTTAACACTGTGGAAGAGCACAGGATTATGGTTTTAAACACTGTGTTGCTTTTACAAGTGTGACTAGAGAGCAGGAGTAGTTACGGAGGCCAAATCTGCACCACTGCCAGCAAATATGTATGAACGGGATGACTGACCTTAAAGAACTTATGGGAAAAGTGCACTAATGTCTTGGGTTATGATTAATAACTTTCATGCCCATATAAGCTTTTTACTGGCAGCTTATAGTCTGTTACAATCACAGACTCACCAAGATTTCAAACCCCCTCACTCTGAATCCAGTGCCTACTAGTACCAATTTACCAGAAGTAACTGAGTTAATGAAAATGTTTTTTTATATGCGCACACACACAAGCACACACACACGCACACGATTTTTCCCAGGAGGGGCTACTGATACCACTACCATGACACCCTTATTCATTGTATGCTGTCACCAAACAGATTGTTAATCTGTTATCATGACATCAGTTACTGATAACCTTTTTAATGAACCTCTCCACATTATCTCATGATAGCCGATGGTTAGTCTGTCTCATCACAGGTGTGGATATCAACAGCTAGAACAATTTTGTGACGATACAATTCACCAGAAAAATAAGTTATCAGCCACAACCTTTGTCACATGAACAAATGAAAACTCTTGTTGTACTTTTAAAGGATCTGATTTCAACTACAAAACAGTATGGGAGTTGCACAAGAAAAGGAATAGAAAAGGTTTCACACAGATTGTTTACATATGTTGCTGGACTTTTTCTGTGGACATTATTATTTTCAGTTACTTTCGGTTGATGACTAAAGCCTCAGGATAGGTATATAACTCAAATGTATTGATGTGTCTTCCTCTGTGAGTTAGGATTCCCATTGCCCAAATAACAACCTCAGACAAAAAGAAGAAAAAAAAGACAGCTGTGGCTTCAATGCAGTCCATTCTCCAGAGGTCAGAGATCCTTCCCAGTCCAAATAACAATCTAAGGCAAACATAAAAAAACAGCATCTGTCTTTTTTTTTTTTTTTTGAAGCAAGCTGCAGAATGCTCAGCAGTACCATTCCTTGATGATATAATTCCTGTTGTGAAGGAGTCATTCAACATATATCTAATGAAATACACTACTATTTATATTTTTTTAATCCAAGACAATGTGTATTACCTAACAAACAGGACTATTAACAATCCTACTGGCCTAGAATCAGAATCCACCCTCACCTTTAAATAGTTTGGTTTATGGCTTGACCAAACTTTTTATTTCTCTCACATCACTAGAGAGAAAAAAAATCACAGTTAGTGCAATTCTTTTCAGGGCTTGACAAATTATGCTTCATCTCCCTTAAGGGGATACTGGCCATACAATAAGAATTTCTACTTCTGTTCATGGCTAGTTACTAGGCATGTGTTCCAGAGACCACTGAGAAGCTTCAAATTTCCAATTGCTCTAGACCATTGTTTGGTTAAGTGAGTTGCTCAGAGTTATTCAGCAGACAAATGAAAACTGAGGGAATCAAACCCCAGACTTCAAGAAACAGATTTCTGACAGATCATACCCTTAATACTCTGCTCTAAATGTTGGACAAAATCTTACTGGTTTGGTTAAGTAAGGAAAAATATCACTATGCAACATATACAACTTTTAAATAATAATATGAAGTGGTTGTTAATGAAATATTTATTTAAAAACACCAGTAGATTCTACTTATATAAACAACATACTGAAACATTTAGAAACACTATATATAAACACCGTGAGATAAAAGCAAAGTGTTTCACATTATTCACTATAGCATTTACACGAGCATGTATCGTCCGAATTTTCATCATCATCAACAAAAAAGTTAAGCTTAAAAAATAGGGATTTGATCTTTTGGAATCAAATTTTAAGAAGGTCTAAAGTGTTTAACATGCCCTGTTTAATAAGTAGATATGATATGGATACAGAATAAACCAACAGACAATTTTTAAAACTGGATTTTGTCAGATATGACTAGAAAAGATATATCCACCCATTCTCTATGTTCTAAACAGTCTCAAAGCAAATGAGATAAGGAGATGTTTATCCAAAATATATAAAATAATTAAAAACTATATATTTTGTGTTCAAAATCACTATT
Organism: Protopterus annectens; assembly: GCF_019279795.1. Lineage (NCBI taxonomy): Eukaryota > Metazoa > Chordata > Ceratodontiformes > Protopteridae > Protopterus > Protopterus annectens. Next base: position 172,400,827 of record NC_056732.1, read on the forward strand.
GGGATTATCCTCTATAAATGACTTGCTTATCTTCAAGTATTCAGAATAGAGCCATGAAATCCACCACGAAGTATAAACTCTTTATTCACCACAAATAAAATGGTATGCTTCATCAGGTTACAATATTCAAATGAAAACCTTCAGCTTATATACTCTACTGAGTCATTTCATTAATCAATTAAGCATTATTCCTTCTGTTGGTAATTATATAATTACACCATTAAAGCCATTATACATGAATTCACTCATTTAAAGTAGCAGTTACAGGAATTATCTTAGCTCAGCTTGTAAATGTGGAACTTCGCTGTTATAATAATATATTACAAAGTTAAAAGCAATAATTGTTAAGTATATACAAATATATATAAATTCAAATTCTAAAACTTCATACGTTACATAGTGCTATATTATAACTTATTAGAGCACTAATATAATGTATATCAAAATATATAATACAGATAAAAACTATAATAAAATCTAGAATAAAGCTGTTCTGCTAGATAACATGTTATAAACATATGAAATTGTAAAATTGATAAATGACTAAGTATAACTGTATTGACACTGAGTCTATGCTATATAATGTATCTTACTATATGACAATAGAATCTATTGTTGACAAATGAGGTCCTACATAGTACATTTACACATCTGTGAGACTAATGCAATATGTATATATATATATAAATAGTATATAGTCTATGGAGATATTTTATCCAATAACTATCATGATGTTGCTTCAGAACTCAATACCCATATATAAATATTCAGCAATAAAACAATTATGAAAACTATATTTAAAATGAAATATATATAGTCATCTTATCAAAAGATGTAGAGTACTATCAATAAATAAATGATGAACTATCTAACATCATAATAGTTTGATATATAATACATAGATATATTAATAAGTTGATCTTAAAATATCATCCATTAGTTATCTACGTGCTTCTAATATTGGTTTTATACTAGTACTAATATTTAATCCAGGTTCTATGTGAGCTCGTAATTTAAAAATCCAATCTAGCTCTATTTTGGCTTTCATTTTAAGCCTCCTTTAGCTAAAGGTTCAACTACTTGTAGCACTCTGAATTTAAAATGATGATCTTGATTAGTGCTAATATGTTTTGCTAAAGCATTTGTAAGATTCATCTTTCTGATGTCATAAATGTGGTTGTAAATCTACTCTCTTAGCCTTCTTGAAGTGAGACCCACCACAGAAACTTCACATTTCTCACAGTTAGCTAGGTATATTAAATTGGTAGTATTACATGTAGCATTTATCTGGAACTTGTGTGTATATTTCAAAAATGGTGACGTAAACTCATTCCCAATATTAATGAATTTACACATATTGCACTTCCCACATGGCCAGGTGCCCTTCTTACAGCCAACATTTCTAATTTTTCAGATTGTATTTGAATTCTTAATCATTCTATCTTTACACAATAACCTCTTTAGGTTCATCTTATTCTTAAACCTGAAGTGAGGGATAGGTCCCACTAAATCTTTAATACCATTTTCCATTAAAAGGATATCCCAGTTCCCTTTTATAATTTCTATAATGTTATGTATATCATTTGAATAACTCAATGTGAAGGCTAACCTACCTTCATTGAGATATTGTTCAGAAAACTGCTGAGTACTTCTATCATATAGCTGTTTATTTCTTATTCTACCATTATTTCCATTACAAGATCTGTTTAAAAGGCTATGGGGATATCCCCTGTCTATTAGCAGCTTATCCAATAGTGCAAGTTGTTTGTTTCTCTCATGTCCATCAGTGCATATCCTATTGATCCTGGCTCTCTGATTTTGTACTATATTGGGGAATATAAATCGAGGGTGCATACTACTATGATTCAAAATCGCATTTTTCCAACAGGGTTTCCTATATAGTTGCATAATAAATGTATTACTAGTATCCTTTAATATAGTTATATCTAAAAAATCAATCCTATCATAGGAAGACTCTATGGTGAATCTCAAAAAGTCAGTCGTTGATTCCAAATATTTAACGAATCCATTTAGCATTGACTGTTCACCCTTCCAAAATATTAAAATATCATCTACAAAGCATCTATATAAAACTATATTCTCCATATAGTGACTATTAAATAGATGCTTAGATTCCCAATAGTGCATGACAATATTGTAGTAGATGCACATGGGGTGCCCATTGCAACACCCCATGTTTGCATATATAGGTGGTCTTTGTTCTTAAACATAAAAACATTATTCTCTAAAACTAGAGTCAGTAATGTGCATACCAAATATTGCATGTCACTATTCAGAGATTTCTCCTCTAATAGAACCTCTCTCACTGCCTCCACTCCATAGTCATTGGGTATCACTGTGAACAGATTTTTAACATCCAAAGATACTAAAATTAAATTCGAATCATCACTTATCTGAGGTACTATTCATTGTATATCATCAAGTAGTGTATATGTGTTATTCAAGATAGTGGGTATCCTCCTGGCTACAGGACCTAATTTATATTCAACAAACTTAGATATATACTCAGTCACCCATTTTTCTCCCGCTACTATAGGTCGTAAAGGTGGGGGGAATTCCATTTTATGTATTTTTGGGAGACACATTGGGTGCTTCAATCAAAAAATAATCATATAGTTGTTTAGATATTAATCTACACATAAGTAGATCATATAGCATATCATATACAGTATTAATAATCTTGAATAGCTTGTTAATATCAATCTTACAATATTTCTCAGTATCATTTAACATATTAAACATCAATTTATCATAAAACGAAGTGTCCAGGACCACGATGCCTCCGCCTTTATCAGCTGGTCTTATGGTCAGTAATTCATTCTTGGATAAATTCTGTAAAGCTTCAAATTCTCCAGAATTTAAGTTATAAAATATTTTAGCATATCTTTTCCCTTTACTTATATCTAAAGTATATTTATAGAAGTCATTCTCACATTTCTTAATGAAACATTGTATATTGGGGAGTACTTCAGGTATGAATGTGCTCTTTTTCTTGAAATACATATCAGTATCTAAGTCATTGCCTGTCATTTCATCTTTAAATAACAATTTCAATGACAGAGTTTTATTAAAAGTTCAGTTAACTTACTACTCTGTGATGGTATAAAGGATATTCCTTTATTTAGCACGCTCATTTCATTAGTCGTAAGAGTTTGGCTGGATAGATTGAATACCAGTTCATTCTTTAGCGCTGTTTCCTCAATTCTTCCATGGCTTCCCCCGAGAACTTGCGCTTCCTTCTGCCTCTGCTGTTCGACCTCATTCTGTTCTCCAAAAGGTAAAACCATGAGCTGTTATGGCCGTAGGTAGCTTTGGTCTCCCATTAGATGTCAACAGAGCCTCCTGATTAGTATTATTGTTCCTATTGGTTGTATATTCTGTTCGTTACTGAATATACGACTCTGAAAGCCACTTCCCATGGACGTTGCTGCTGCAGTTAAAGTGGAAATGTCTTGTGTAGCAGTTTCAGTGTTACTGCATAAGATTCAGATGAGTTAGTAGTGTTCGCCCTTGGCCAGACAAAAATCTGGCCAGACACAAAATCGTGATAGTCTCTCATGAGTTTCTTGTGCTTCTGTTGTTGCAGTCTATCACTGAATGCTAACACTTGTAGGAACATACCTTCTAATTTTTTAAGATGTATTTCCCCTTTAAAACGTTGTAACAATTCAGTATGTAACTCATCGGCTTTTTCAGTGAGTTCTTTCTCAATGGGGGTGAAATATTCAATGAGTAAATGAATATATTGCTTACTGAAGCTGATGTTCAACTCTTGCCACTTCTTCAGCAACAGTGGATATGTTTCGCCATAAGTAGGCATACATAGGATTCGCATGCCTCTTGGAATGACATTGAAGTGTAGGCATGCCTCAAGGTGCCGTCTCTGCCAAACAAGTCTATTGAGTTTATACAGTACATTTTCGAGTTCTCTTAAACTCTTATAGAACTCTTTATGTATTGGTACAATACTTGCTTCGTTGGTAGTAGGCAGGTGTAATTCTAACCCCAAGAGTGGGTTAACTTGTTGTGAGATGACATCCTTCCATTTCGTAGTATGTTGCATTGGGATAGGATTGTAGTCTATATTTTCCATCGTGTGAAGGTAACAGCACCAAAACCAATGAGTAATGTAGATAAGCACAGGCTAGTTACCAACCAAAGGATTCCAGTAGAAGAAGCACAAAGTATTCAGAATAGAGCCATGAAATCCACCACGAAGTATAAACTCTTTATTCACCACAAATAAAGTATGCTTCATCAGGTTACAATATTCAAATGAAAACCTTCAGCTTACTGAGTCATTTCATTAATCAATTAAGCATTATTCCTTCTGTTGGTAATTATATAATTACACCATTAAAGCCATTATACATGAATTCACTCATTTAAAGTAGCAGTTACAGGAATTATCTTAGCTCAGCTTGTAAATGTGGAACTTATAATAATATATTACAAAGTTAAAAGCAATAATTGTTAAGTATATACAAATATATATAAATTCAAATTCTAAAACTTCATACGTTGCATAGTGCTATATTATAACTTATTAGAGCACTAATATAATGTATATCAAAATATATAATACAGATAAAAACTATAATAAAATCTAGAATAAAGCTGTTCTGCTAGATAACATGTTATAAACATATGAAATTGTAAAATTGATAAATGACTAAGTATAACTGTATTGACATTATCTTCAAGTATAAAGTAATATTTTTTGGCTTTTCCTGGTTAGGGGTCGCCACAGTGGAACTCCGGTCCGCTAATGATTGGCAGTGGATTTTTTACGGTGCCGAGTTGCCAGCCCAATGCCCAACCTTCAAAGAAGGCACACCCATTCACGCACGCACCTACCTGTATGTCCTAAAACATCTTTATTTTGGACATTATTCTCTTGGATATTTTTATGATTGCAAGATTCTACAGCCAATTAATGGGAAAAAATCAATGTTGCCGTGCAAGAATTTTAGTCTGATAATTTTAGATTAACCAAACATTTGGTGTCGTTTAATGCCCCAATTCCCAGATGTGTACCCAAGTCTCAGTTCCATCTTCTCTAGACCTTATTAACAAAAGTCATTAAAATGACTACAAAGAAATGAAGATATGAGGTTATGCTTTCATTTACAAAATTTATAAATACTGTCACTGCTGTGTGTCAAAAAGAAACATCTGTTATGAAGATGATAAAAAAAAATACAGAATATAATTACTGGATAAAATTGAAATTATTAATAGAGAAATATTAATCTATGTTCTATGAGCCTTTACTAGTCTCATTCTCAGTGATCACCTACCAACTTTTATTCTCAGACAACTATTAAACCCCTCTAAAATCCCAAATTACCATCAAATCCACAACACCAAAAACTTCAACGCGCTAGAAATTTGCTACCTTACTGAGAAATTGTAACTGGAACCCAATAAATATTCTCCCTCTAGATGAAGCAGTACATTACTTTAACTCCACCTTCATCAGTATCCTAAATAAACTAGCTCCCCCCAGAACCTTACATATCAAACCTAACTATACTCCCTGGCATACTAAATCAACCAGTTCTCTACTAAAAATAAGAGACAAAGACTGGCTATGGAACAAAACACAGCAAACCGTCAGAAATACCTAGAACTTAGAAACCCAGTCAAAAAATAGATCAGGCAAGACAAAAAAGACTACTATAATAACATCCAACTAAAACATCAGCAAATATCCCCAAAGGTTTGGTCCGCCATTAATACTGCATCCAGGCCAAACTACCACCCCAGCCCCAAATTTATCCCACACCAAAGATGACATTCCAACCCAGTTTAACAAATACTTCACAGAATCCATTTTAAACCTCATAAATACTAACTTCACTTCCACACCCCCACTACCCCCACCAAGTGACAACCTAATGGCTTTCAATTCCAACCAGTTCCTACTGCTACTGTAAAAAATATCATAAAAAACTGAAGGCAACTACTATAGCCACAGATGACCTTCCAGCAGAATATCTAAAATTAGCCACTGATGCCATCTCAGTCCCCATTGCCATCCTAATTAACCACTCTATCACAGAAAATAAAACACCTAAACTCTGAAAAATAGCACACATAATCCCACTTCACAAAGGTGGTAACTCTTGGAAAAATGCATTCATACACAATTGCTAGAATACCTTTTAACAAACAATTTCCTAACCCCCACCCAACATGGTTTCCGGCCTAATCATAGTACCACCACAGCACTAATGTGTTTTACCAATACTGTTAACCAGCTTCATTCTGAAGGTAATCTAGTCTCCTCAACCTTCCTAGACCTATCAAAGGCATTTGACACCATATCCCATTACAAACTCTTACAAGCCTTAATCGATTTAAGGCTCAGCCAGACAGCAATAGTCTGGTTTAAAGACTATCTGTACGGCCATCAAGAGGCAGTATTATGGCAACAAAACCTCTCCCCTCTTTTTCCCGTAACTGTAGGAGTCCTACAAAGTTCTATCCTTGGCCCACTCCTCTTCCTAATCTTCACTAACAAACTTCATATAGCTACAAAAGATTCCACACTCATACAAAATGCAGATGATTCAACCCTTATATGTGGCACTCCTTCCCTCCAACAACTAGAACAAATCACCCAGCAGTCATTTGTAGCTAAAGAAACTTGGCTAACTAATGCTTACGTAATTTTAAACCCCCAAAAAACTCAACTCATCCTTTTTCACCCTACCAGAGCCTCCAACACCCCACCAGCATTTAAAATTACCTCAACCAATAATACCATTATAACTCCAGTTCCCAGTATCAAACTGTTAGGGGTTACCATTTACCATAGCTTGCTATTTGATGCTCATAGCTGACAGTCCATAAAAAAAGTATACAAAACAACTAGGATGTTTCTACAGGAGTAAGCACTATCTCACAGCCAAAATCACTGTTACCATTGCCAGAACCCACCTTACCTCAACACTACTCTGTGCATCCCCAATCCTTACTAACATTAGACAGGCTGATATGACAAAACTAGAAACCTGTTACAATAAGATAGCAAAATTCGCTACAGGTGCTAACTATAGATCCCACCACTGCCACTCTCTCAGAAAACTTTCATGGCTTGATTTCCCCTCATTGCTAAAATACAATGAGCTCAAAGTGGCCCATCATATTATAAACCAGCCCTAAAGAACATATTAACAAACCACTCCAACAAGTGTATCCTTCACTCCACTAATAAGGCACTATTAGAAATAGCAAAAGCAAAAATCATGCTGGAGAATCCCTCTACTCCTGTTACATTGCCAAAGCTTAGAATAATCTCCCAGTCCACATCAAAACCTATACTAACATTGTAAAATTCAAAAAAATTCTAAAAGCCCACCTATCTGCCTAATGGATATGACATATACTGAACCAGGATAAAAACACCATCTAACTCAGGCCAGTCTAGTTAAATTCCTTATAAGGTCACTTCTACAATATCGTATATAGTTTCTCTAAAATCCCCTAACTCCATCCCTGACACCTCACAACAATCCTGCCAAAGAATTTTGCCCCTAGTATCCTCTTCTCTCCCTCTACATATCCCTTACTTAACAATCCCATAGACTATACTCACAGCTATTAGCTAACCTTGTAAAACCTGCATTAAAGTAACCAGCTCAAACAGAACTAGCTATATTATTCCTCTTCTAATCAACAGTATCCTTAGCTACTAGTCTGTTTTTCCTATTCTGTTCAATAATCCTCCAATTGTAACGTGTTTCTTCACAAAAAGATAAGTTACTTTTCATATTGTTTTTCTTACAAAACTTATGTAAAATGTTAAACTTGTCAAATTCTCTTTTGTAAAATTGTAAAATTGGTAAGTTTGTGTAAGACTTTGTATGTATTGGAGCTTTTCTCCCCGGGCCTCCGCTGAAAACAGACAAGTTGTTCAGTCGGACTTTCCTGGTAAACAAATGTAAAATAAATAAATAAGTAAAATATTGTTTGGTTATTCAATGACTCTTACTAATGTACATAGTAAGAATTGATGTAGACACATATAAACAATTATGTGTTTTATTATGTTAGTATGTTTCTTTCTGTATGTAACATTTCAAACAAAATATTACTAAAGAAATCTTATGGATACATAAGTAGTTACTAGGCATATGGTCCAGGTGACCATTGAGAAGCCTAGCACAATTCCAGAAGCATAACAACATTCTTTAGTTACACGACTTGCTTAGATTCACACAGTAGGCAAACCAAGACTGGAGGAATCAAACCCTGGACTTCAAAAAGCAGCTTGCTAATGGCTCATGATCTTATTTATTTATTTATTTTATTTTACATTTGTTAACCGGGATAGTCCGACTGGATATATGTCCATTTTCAGCGGAGGTCCGGGGAGAAAAGCTCCAAGAGTAGTACATACAAAAACATAAAGAAAGGCAAAAAAATGTACAAAAGTTTGGGTTGCCTGAAAAAGTAAGAAATACATTTTGCAACAGTATATCATTTACAACAAGAAGTCAGCAGAAGACATTAATTATATAGTTATAGGAACTATATGTTACTATCCTAAGAGATTAATAGTTAGATGGAGGACATAAATAACTAATTTATATAGTAGTGTGAGGATTAGCCAGGTTTGGTACAGTAGCAAGACCATTTGGAGCCCAGGTATAGTTTGAGCTTGGTTTTGAAGTGATACAGGGAAGAAATTGAGGTTATCTCAGGGGGTAATAGGTTCCAGGTTTTACCTAGGGAGTTAGACAGGAGAGAGTCTCCGGCTTGGTTGTTGGTTTTGTAAGTCTGGATGAGCACCTTGTTGGAGGAACGAAGTGGTCGTGGATTGTTATACAGGTTAATTAGGTGTTTGAGTGAGGGAGTGTTATCAGGGGTGTAAATGATTTTGTGGGCTATGATCAGTTGGTTATATAGCATGAGACGAGGAAGTTCGAGCCATCCAAGCTGAGTTAGGTTAATGCAGTGATGTGTCCTAAAAGGGAGGCCGGTGGCAAATCTGGCAATGTGATTATAACAGGTGGTAAGTTTATTTAGATTGGACTTGTTGTTATTTAGAAGGAGAGGTGATGCATACAGAAGAGAAGAGAGAAGATGGGAACGGGCAATGGCTACCTTGGCTAGGGGAGTTAAAAAGTTCTTTAATCTATACAGTGGACCTAGTTTTTTATTAATGGTTTTGATTAGGTGGTTGACGTGTAGGTCATATTTTAAGTGGGTGTCAATGGTGACACCTAGAAGTTTAGTAGAAGGGTCAGGAGAGATAATTGTGCCATCTTTGGATTTAATTATGAAGTTAATGGGGGTGGACTTTTGTGTAGGTAAGAATATAAGCATTTTGGTCTTTTTGGGGTTTAGTAGTAGGCGGTGGTTGGATAGCCAGTTTTCTATAGTGTTAAAGGTAGTTTGGGTCCTTAGCTGTAACTCTGCAGGGGATGTGGCTGAACATATCAAAGTTGAGTCATCTGCATATTGAATGCAGTTGACTTTAGGAATGGCAGTGTGAAGATCATTTATGAAGATGGAGAATAACAGAGGGCCTAGAATAGACCCTTGTGGAACACCCAGGTTAGTTGGTAATAAGGTGGACAGTTTTGAGTGCCAGAGTACAGCTTGTTGTCTACCACTTAGGTAGGACTCAAACCACTGAAGAGATTTGGGTTCTGGACAGAGTGGTCTTAGGGAGTGGATTAATAGTTGGTGATCCACCATATCAAAAGCTTTGGACAGATCCAGGAATAGAGCGGAAGAGATATGGTTATTATTACGATAAGAATTAATGGTGTTAGAGAAGGCTAATAGGGCTGTAGTGGTGCTATGGTGAGGTCTAAAGCCATGTTGGGTATCTGCCAGGAGATGGTTGTTTATTAAATGGTTCATAAACTGCTTTTGGATACATTTTTCCATTATTTTGGCTAGGGGAGAGAGTATGGCAATTGGCCTATAGTTGGATATTTCGGTAGAGCCTCCCTCTTTATGGAGAGGGATGACATAAGAGATTTTCCAGATATTAGGAATTTTGGCTTCAGTTAGTGTGCGATTTATAAGTACTGAGATAGGATAGGCAATGGCGTCAGCAGATATTTGTAGATATTCAGCTGGAAGTTGGTCAGCTGCAAGAGTGGTAGGTTTTAGTTTTTTGAGTAGGGTGTGTATAAATGAGGTAGCAATAGGTTGGAAGCTAAAATGTGGAAGATTAGTAGAGGTGGAGCAGTTTGGGCTGTAGGGGCTAG
>NC_056732.1:172426079-172466079 GCF_019279795.1 Protopterus annectens
TGGCAGTGGAGTTTTTAACTAGATTGTTTAATGAAATCTTGGAAAGTGAGAGTATGCCTGAGGAATGGAGAAAAAGTGTTTTGGTACTGATTTTTAAGAATAAAGGTGATGTGCAGAGCTGTAGTAACTACAGAGGGATTAAATTAATCAGTCACAGCATGAAGTTATGGGAAAGAGTAGTGGAAGCTAGGATAAGAAGGGAGGTGATGATTAGTAATCAGCAGTATGGTTTCATGCCAGGAAAGAGCACTACAGATGCACTGTTTACTTTGAGAGTGTTGATGGAGAAGTACAGAGAATGTCAGAAGGAGTTGCATTGTGTCTTTGTGGATTTAGAAAAAGCATATGACAGGGTGCCCAGAGAGGAGTTGTGGTATTGTATGAGGAAGTCGGGAGTGTCAGAGAAGTATGTAAGAGTGGTACAGGATATGTACGAGGGTAGTGTGACAGCGGTGAGGTCTGCGGTGGGAATGACGGATGCATTTAAGGTGGAGGTGGGATTACATCAAGGTTCAGCTCTGAACCCTTTCTTATTTGTAATGGTGATGGACAGGTTGACAGACGAGATCAGACAGGAGTCCCCATGGACTATGATGTTTGCAGATGACATTGTGATCTGTAGTGAGAGTAGGGAACAGGTAGAGGAGACCCTGGAGAGGTGGAGATATGCTCTAGAGAGAAGAGGAATGAAGGTCAGCAGGACTAAGACAGAATATATGTGTGTGAATGAGAGGGAGGATAGAGGAATGGTGAGGATGCAGGGAGTAGAGGTGGCGAAGGTGAATGAGTTTAAATACTTGGGATCAACAGTTCAGAGTAATGGTGAGTGTGGAAGGGAGGTGAAGAAGAGAGTACAGGCAGGATGGAGTGGGTGGAGAAGAGTGTCAGGAGTAATTTGTGGCAGACGAGTACCAGTAAGAGTGAAAGGGAAGGTCTACAAGAGGCTAATGAGTCCGGCTATGTTATATGGGTTGGAGACAGTGGCATTGACAAAAAGGCAGGAGTCAGAGCTTGATGTGGCAGAGTTGAAGATGTTAAGATTTGCACTTGGTGTGATAAGGATGGACAGGATTAGGAATAAGTATATTAGAGGGTCAGCCCAGGTTGGAAGGTTTGGAGACAAAGCCAGAGAGTCAAGATTACATTGGTTTGGACATGTGCTGAGGATGGATGCTGAGTATATTGGGAAAAAGATGCTAAGGATGAAGCTGCCAGGTAACAGGAAAAGAGGAAGGCCTAAGATAAGGTTTATGGATGTGGTGAGAGAGGACATGCAGGTGGTTGGTGTGACAGAGCAAGATGCAGAGGACAGGAAGACATGGAAACAGTTGATCTGCTGTGGTGACCCCTGACGGGAGCAGCCGAAAGAAGAGGAAGAAATCTGTAGGCTTATGATATGCTCTTCAGTGGAAACAAATACAAAGTACTGGCAGGCCACAACAATGCTCATATGAAGTGTCAGCAGGGAGGGGACAGAGGAAAATGAGCTGGATGTTGATTATATATTGGTTTGTTCCACACACGGCAAAGTGAAAATGGAAGCAGTAAACTGAAAGTTGGGGTGTATCCTCATAGTTATAGATTCTAGAAGCAAAGAGGTTATGCGACTTCTCTACAGAGCCTTGGTTAGACCACATATTGAATGCTGTGTGCATTTCAGAAAGCTATATAAGAAAAATTACATTAGATTGCTGGAAGGAATCCAGAAGAAAGCTTCCAGAAGGATCAGTGGGATGGAATGAAATGAATATGACCAGAGACTAGAGTTCTTCTCACTTCAGATCAAAAGATACAGGAGGACATGATACTAGTGCACAGGATCATCTCATGAAAATATGAAGGGGTCATTTTGTAAAAAAGGAGGGGGTAGAAGAGGTACAGCCAGCAGATTATAAGGACTAACTATTCCCTAGATTTTTGAAAGTACTTTATTTTATTTGCCATTTGTTAAGCGGGTTGGTCTGGCTGGGCAGATGCCCTTTTTCAGCAAAGACCCGAGGAGAAAAGCTCCGATTACTGGACAGAATTTTTTACAATCAAATAAAGTATTTTCACATACAATTTATACAGCATTTATATATTCAATATAGAGCAGGCATATACAGCAGACTAGATTACATTTTTACAATGTATGTGGAGAAAAAGAAAGAAAAGAAAAAAAATTAAACAATACAGATTGATCAAATGTGCACCTTATGGGCACAGGAAGTGTATAACAATAAGGTAATCAGTACTTTGGAAAGAGAAATTACAAACCTATGCCTTAGTGTAGTGAGATGCACAGGTGTCACTACTTTTTCGCAGTGAAGGTTGTGGATCCATAGAATGGGCTACTGAAATGTATGGTACAATGGAAAGGAAATTCATAAAGGTATTCAAAGTAAAATAATGGTGAGGGGAAGGTAGAGACAGATGGAAATATAATGTTAAGACGCTTACAAGGGAAAAATAAGCTTACTGCCATTAAACAAATGTAATATAATTATGTGTCATAGATCCTTATCACTAAATCATTTGAGTAGAAAAGTGTAGTTGTGCTTGGAAAGATAGTGCTGAAGGCATTTATGAAAATAGAGAAAAGTTGTAGGCCAAATATAAAGCCTTAAGGGGCATTTATTTTATCCTCCTTTGAGTGAGAGATGGAGTTGCCTGCTCACACATTGAATGATTGTCCACTCATATCTCCATTCATCTGTTAACAGCAGTGAAGGTGAGTCTATACTGAATTAATTCTTGAAAAAAAAATTAGCCTGTTGGGCTGTGTTGAAGACCTTTTCTACCTAGGTCACTAAACACTGCCCTAGTAAGTCTGCCAATAAGCATAACATGAAAGTTACGCTTAGAGAAGCATAACATAGCTCTTAACATACCATGGCCCTTTCTGAAGACATGCTTTAGAGGGTTTATGAGAGTGAATGTGTTAAGACAGGAGATCAGCTATGAAATGAAACCCAGAACCGTTCAAAATTTTAGATAATGGGAAAAAAGACTGCTGTAATAGAAGGAGGAGAGCAGAAATGGAGAGGAGAAGTACTGGGGATGATTTCCACAGGTCTGAGAACGTGCATTTGGTTAGTATTAGATTAGTGAAGTTTATAGTTGACAATGCAGTAGGGGAGTCAGTGAATTATAGGAGCTTTAATATCAGGTCATCAAATCCATTACAGCAACTAAAGGCCTTTTTTTTAACTGTTTATATAGCTAGCCAGCAGGTAGTGTGAGCATTGGCTCTAGATCATAGGATCATAGGAGGTTACTAGGCTAATGACCCTGGGCCCCTTACAAGCCTAGCCAAGAGTTTATCCTCAAAAAGAAACCTCAGTCAACACTTGTTGCCCCTGTCAGTGAGGGACAGAGGTGGAACCTCTGGGACAAATGTGTGGTTTCCCATCCACTCATCAAGGTTGTGCTTGAAGAGGGTCAGTGAGTTACTCTGTTTGACATGTATGGGAAATCTATTCCAGAGATGGGGCAGCCTCTGGGAGACAAAACTGTCTCTACAGCAGGTTTTGTTGATGTCGCATATTAGATTTAGGCCTTTCGAGCGGGTAATGCGCAAGGAGTTAAAACTTACGGATATGGAGCATTTCTAGTAGGGCAGGGTCCGAGATGGCCTTGCAGGCAACACACAGATCACCTCTGAACAATCTGTATGATACTGAATAGAGTGATAGTGATTTGAGCCTGTCCACATAGGACAGGTGTTGGAGGCCATCAATTCTCTTTGTGAGGTATTTCTGTAGCCTTTCCAGTTGGTGCAGATGTTTGGAGAGGTACATACCAAATGGGACATTATACTCAATTATTGGTCTAATGAGGGAGGAGTATAGAGATGTAATAAGCTCCTTTTTTCTGGATGCAATCCCTTTACTTTTGAGATGAGTCAAGTAAAAGGCTTTTCTGACTACTGCCGCTATATGATGGTCAAATGTGAGATTGTTATCAACCTAAGTATCCAGGTCTCTCACCACAAGTTGTGTGCTTAGGGGGTTGCCGTTGATATGGTAGTCAGTAGGGGCCATGTTTCTGCTGAATGGTATGATGATACTTTTTTTGCATTTATCTTGAGGCCATGACTTTGGCACCAGTCATTACTTGCTGTGAGACCATCTTGCAGTGTGTTAACATCATTTGGGGAGTCAACGACAGCACCCAACTTACAGTTGTCCACATAGTTGGTCAGCCACAGGTCTTTTGTCTTTGCCTAGACCTCTGAGAACTAGATGCCAAGCAGTAGGGGTTCGAGGACAGATCCCTGGGGAACTCCACTAGTGACAAGTCTGCTATCAGAGATGGAGGTGCCTATTTTGATCTTGAGGGTCCTGTCAGTGAGCCAATTGGTCACCCACCTGATGAGATAGGGATTTACACCATATTGTGTTAGCTTTTTGATGATGCCCGAATCGGAAATTGTGTCAAAGGTCTTGGCCAAGTCAAGGTAAGCTGTATGTACTGACTTTCCCTCATCCAGGGCCTTGGTGACAGTCTGAAAGAAGTCAACCAGGTTCAACAGGCAAGATCTGCCCTTGATGAATCTGAACTGGGTAGGGTCAAGTGCTTGGAGATTGCCTATGTCCTTGTTTATGAGATCCATAATAATACACTCCATGGCTTTACAGATCAGACTTGTCAAGCTAATGGGGCGATAGTTTCCAGGGTCAGTAGTGGCATCGCCTTTGTGCAAGGGGATGACAATGGCAGTTCTCCACTCTGCTGGAATAAAGCCTGCACTTGGGCTGTGGTTGAATACAGTGCTCAATGGCGAAGCCAGTTCTTGCTGGAGATGGTGCAGAATACAGCCTGGGATACTATCAGGTCTCATGGAAGCTGTGTTCTTTGCCTTGGATAGGGCCTTTAACACTTGATCTATGGAGATGCGAGGTGCAGGACAAGTATCAGGGATGTCAACAGGGCCTTTTGGGGGAGACAGGAGGTGAAATTTGCACAGAATCTATCTGCTAGCAGGTTGGCTAAGTCAACAGGATTAGTGTAAGTGATACTATTAAGTACTAATTCAGAACAATCCTGGGCTTTGCCATGGAGGTTCCTGACATAGTTGAAGAAGGCTTTGTGATTTCCCCTTGTTTCAGGGGCTTGTTTCAACTGATAATTGGATTTGGAGGTTTTCATTAGTGACCTAATTTGCTTGTTGAGGCTAAGGAGGGAGATAATCCAATTTGGAATTTGCTTCTTTTTACCCTTAGACAACAATTTCTTCCTTTTGTTGTAAAGCCTGTTGATAGAGGATGTCCCCCAAACAGGTTTGTGTTTCCTTCAGGAGCAGGTTTTAGTTCTGTTGGGTATGGTTGAGTACATGCTGCTGTACAAGTGCTTGTATACTGCATTGGCATACTGTTCAGCATATTTGTCTGCATCCTGTGGGGGGGGGGGAGCGGTAGTGTGAAGCTACAGATACCCCCCTTTAGGAGGTTGTAGTCAGCTTTTGAGAAGTTTTTTAGCTTTACGAAAAAATGTTTTAATATAAATTTATATATACCAAAATCAAGTACTAAAATTAAATGTTGGCTTTAAATCAACTACCTGAACTACAGAAAAATAAAACTTCCTAAAATTAGGACAATCAGTGCAGTGTTTTGCAAGTGCATTGTTAGAGTCTTTATTTTTTATGGTCCTGACATATTCGCCAATCCTGGCACTAAACTTCCTAGTGATCTTACTGACATAAAAGTTCAGACAACCACAGAAAAAGGCCACATAACCTATACACTCTGTCTTGCAATTATATATAGCCTTGGCTTCAAAGATGAATTCAATATGATCAAAACAATACTGACTACCAGAATAGATAAACTTACAAAACTTACAGCCGTGCCATGGAAAGGTGCCAAATGGTCCCTTAACACAACCACCATTAAAATTCTTCAAATGCTCTAATAATACTTTTAAATTCCATGTCCTTTTATAAATAAAGTGTGGTTATGACCCAGCAACTTGGGCAAGATCTCAATTACCTAAAATAACCTTTCAATTACTTCTTAAGTTCTTAATCAAATGCCCCTCAGTACTCATGGGAATTGAAAATGCCAATTTTCTTTACCTTCTCTGCAATCCTTTACCTTTGGTGTAAACCCATCTAAAAGAATAAGTGGAAATCTAGTGTCTCTTAAAACTATAATTTCTTTGGAAATATCAAACCACCTCCCTCTAGGGTAACCCCTCTTGCAAAACAAATCAATAACTCAACTTCTTGCAAAAATGTAGTTGTATCACTAATAGTACGACTTAAGTGAAAGCGAATAACCTGACCTCTAAAAATATTTAACTTCATGAAGATTGGGTGATAGCTTGTGTAATGTAAATAGTTGTTACTGAAGGTGCCTTTCCTAAAGATGGTATTTTCAAACTTCTTAGAAACTGGATCCATGGATAAATGTATATCTAAAAAATTAGCAGTAATACCAATGGATACAGGTTCAAATTTCAACCAACTAACACTGTTGTTCAATTCACAAAGAACTCAAACTCATATTTGCAACCCATCCAAATAAAAAAAATAAATCACCTATGTTTTGCCTATAAAAAGAAACATACTTAAAAGAAGGAAGGGTAACTAAAAAATGTGTCTCCCACCAACACATAACCAAGTTAATGAAGGCAAGCACTACCTTTTCCCCTCGTGGCTACCCCGGAAAGTTGTTGATAAATGGTAGAATCAAATTGAAAAACATTATTATTAAGCACTAAATTTAATAATACACTAAAAGTCCTAATATCAACACAAAGTTGAGGTGCAAACTGATGTAGGTATAACTCGACAAATTCTATACCTTCATCCTGATCAATGGATGTATATAAAAAACTAACATCAATGGTACAAATAAAATTTTCATTACCTAGAAACTTATAATCTTTCAATACATTTAAAGTCCATGAATCATTGAAAAAGAATTTACTTTTTTGAACTACCATATTCAAAACACTATCTATGAATGCCGATATATTAACAATCTTATGAATCATTGAAAAATAATTTACTTTTTTGAACTACCATATTCAAAACACTATCTATGAATGCCGATATATTAACAATCTTATTTCTAGGGGCAGCCACAATGAAAAGGGGGTCTCACTTGGTCCTTGTGAATCTTGGGTATATCAAAAATTGTCCCTAATTCAGACTGATCTATTGAATAATACTCAGAAATATCCAAAGACAAACAACCTTAATGAAATAAATCTAACAAGGTCTTGTCAATAAAAAGGTAATGTTTTTTCACAAATTCTTTGGTGGTCTTTTTGTAACTTTTAACATCTGGTAATAATAGTTCAACCATAGTTGTGTTATATGCATCTTTATTCATTACCACTAAACCATTTCCCTTATCAGCCTTCATGTATCTTACTTCAGAGTATTCACATAAAATTCTTAAAGCTTTAAATTCACCTTTATTTAAATTATAAAATACTTTAGTTTTATGATTTTTCTTTGGTTCTCTTAATTTGTTACACATTTCATCCTCACATAATTTCCAAAACACACAATGTGTTATTCAGAGGTGGATTAAAAACACTATATTTTTCAAACCCATTTTCTCATTGCCCACATTAAGGTCATAAAAAAATAAACTTAAGATTTAATTTTCTAAGATTCCATTTAAAGTCCAAAATTACATTACTTAAAGAGGTTATATTAGTCTGAATAAAGGTAAAACCTTTTGAAAGTACCTTTATTTCAGTTAGTGTAAAAAGTCTGTTACTCAAATTAAAAATATGCCAAGTTCCTGCTAGTGACCTCTCACTTTCGTCCGATTCTTGCCTTGCTTGTTCTACTCCTCCCTGGGTGATGAAAAATCCCGGTTGGTTGCGTCATCATTAATGTCTTTGTCTACAAACACTGAAGAATCATCCTTGTTGGAAGAATCACCACACAAAGCTGAAGCTATATGTCAAGGTGATTCCCCTATAGAAACACTGTTATGGCCAGTACCAGAAACAGTACCAATGACATAACCATCACTTGTAGAGAAGGAATCCAATTGGTCTAAACATTTATTCCCTTTTGGTACATTATCCAATCTATTAACTTGTATGTTGAGCAGACAAGCCAGAGCCACCTTTAATAATAAAAGCTTGCACATTGGAATAAGATAACAGAGCTCTGTTTAACTTATTCTTTTTTTTATTAACAACAGCTGCCATATGCTTTTTAACTTTGTTGAAAATATAAAGGTGCCTTAGTAATTCAAAGGAAGGATGTTGTTAAACTTGTAATTCAATATGGCAAATATCGTCTCTTAAAAAGTTCATCTTTCCAGTATTAGATTGCATTACACATTTGATCACTTCCAACCCAGGCCAGTTGTAAATAGTACAAATGTCAGTGTAGATAGAATCAGTGTACGTAATACCTTTGGGAAAAGTATATACTCTCAGACCCAACGGTACTATATTGCATTCATGACAACTGGCTAAGTAAAAGTTTTCCAGCTCCAAAGATTTATACTTCAATATCTTCCTTTCCATTTGGAAAACTAAACTTCTGCAGTCAGTCATCCCAGAAATTGAGGCAGAGAAACAGTGCCCACTTTACACTGAAAACCAGAAAATGGATTTACTTTATTTTCTTTTTAGTAAATCAGTAACCAAAACGTGGGACACACTTCCAACTTCTTCAACAAGAGTCCTATCATCTGATGGTGGTTTATTAGCCCTAATAGTTTGTTGACTACTTACCTGAAAACACACTCTGTTTAAAACTTCAGTGGCTTTGCCAACGTGTTGTAAGTCCTGGGTCAAAGTCCTTAATTCATCAGGTATTGAATAATGGCTTAAGTTCAGGTTAGGATCAGTCTCGTCAGCCATTACAAATACCAGCCAGTTAAAGCAGTAATTAAATAAGAATTGGCTCTGTGAAAACTGGTAACTCACAAAAAACTGTCAAAAAACAGAGCCTGTAGGGCAAAAAACTTTTAACTCAAAAAAAGAATAAAGCCTTTAACCAGTAAAAAAACATTGCTGAAACTACTGAACTCACAAAAATAAATAAAGACACAAGATATTTAGCACTTTCATTCTATTTACTTAAAAAACTTCCTCAGAATAAAAACATAGAAACACATTAGCAATTTATACATTACAAGATGTGACATCAGGAATGCAACAACCAATGAGCTCCCAATGAAATCCAAACCAATAACATCTTAAAAAACCTTACGAAAAAATGTTTCAATATAAATTTATATATACCAAAATCAAATACTAAAATTAAATGTTGAAATATTTTAATAAATGTTTCACTAATATAGCTTCATTCAACCCTGGTGCTGTATCAGCACACAATAATACTTGCCATTTTAACTCTAAAAATTCCAAATAATTATTAAACTGACATGTAAATGGCTTTAAATCAACTACCTGAACTACGAAAGAATAAAACTTCCTAAAATTAGAACAAACAGTGCTGTGTCTTGCAAGAGCATTATTAGAGTCTTTATTTTTTATGGTCCTAACATGTTCGCCAATCCTGCCACTAAACTTCCTACTACTAAAATTAAAAGCTTGGACAGCCACAGCAAATGGCCACATAAACTAAACCATCTATCTTGCAATTCTATCTACCCTTGGCCTCAAAGGTGAAATCAATATGATCAAACTAATACTGACTACCAGAATAGTTAAACCTACAAAACTTACAACCTATCAATCTATACTTACAACCTAACAATCTCCTAATTTTATTCTATAAAAGTGGCCTTTTATAGAATAGGAAACCGAATGGAAGTTTTACCGCAAGAGATTTTTAAATAAGCAAAACTATACACATTTTAGAAGAAATGTACTGCTATCATGTTGTCAATTCTCAATGAATACAGGATGAGTAATTCTTTATACTTCAGTACCCTTTTTCGTTCCAAGGAATTTATATAAAACTTTATAAATGTGCTCAATATATAACTTTTCTCTTAGTGCAATCTTATCTAATCAGTTTGTTTTTTCTGTTGCATACAGTATATTTTGGGGAAAACTGTTCACTCCTTTATCTTGTTGGTGCCTCCTGTCACAGTGTTCCTTCTTACTATCATGCTCTCTGTGCAATGTATCCTTTTCTTACCATATGCTAATATTAATTAATCTGACTTTGTTTGCATATTATTTCATTATCTCACTGCCTTTGGCATGGGTCATGGCTGAAAACTATCCAACTACTTTGTTAAACATTAAAATAAATTAATAAAATATCTTTGTTACCCTCAAGTGTTCAATATATTTCACAGTGCCCATGGCTGTATTTTTTCTTAAGTGTGCTATTGACATAACAACAGCTTACCTGTGTTTATATTATTGTTAAACTATATTCCTGCTTCAGTGTGCCATATACACACATACATACATGGCAGGCAAAGTTGACTGTATTGCTGTCTTTTTCCCATCTGTAACACATTTGATTGAACAAAAATACACTAATGTTTAATATAATTTATTTTCCAACAGCAACAAACTGGTGGTATTATCATTAAATAGTCAAAAAGCCATCGTCTCTTTCATGATAACATAATATTATTTGTTTAAATGACTAACATCCCTTATGCAGTCTGTGTTATTAATGATATAGTCTGAGCATCAGCACAGAGAAGGTTCCTTTTAACACAGCCTTGTTAGCTGTAACTGGTATTATAACAGATTCTTTTTTTTGTTTGGTGTTATGAGAGACTCTTGTCAATTTTTTTGAATGTTACAGAAACTGTGAAAAAGGATAAACATTGCATGCAACATTTAAAAAATCATTGTGATTTAATAGACTGCCATCAACAGTTTAATACAATACATTGTCAAAAAACTGAAGTCACAAAAGAGGAAAGCTAAACAACAGTACTGAGGATATATATTTGAATAAAAGCACAACCCACTATGCACACTATGTCCAACACAAAGCTGCATAAAGTATTTACAAAACTACCCCTGAAGCTCCAGTTTCATTCTGTCATCCAAAAACAAAACATCAAGACCTATGCAGATATAACTACCTATGGCAAATGCTATCTAGAATGTGCCAAGAAAAAAACTATAAAACATATACAATAACCATTCCCTAACACTAATAGCGGGAGCAGTTCTGAGCAATACAGGACTAGAGACAAAGGAAGAATGCAAACTATGGGGCACAAATTACAGCTAGCACTCATCCTTTTAATGTCTGAATTAAAATAACTATCAAGAATGGAGCATAATATTACCACCCAATAAGCAACACACAACAGAAGGAAAACACAGTTCAATAACACAAAGCAAAACAAATATAAACACTGAACTTACAGAATGGGCAAGCAATGATGAAAATGCTTCCAAAATTCAAGATGAAAGGAACAAAGGCATCGGGTAAGAAGACAGATTTGTATTCCACAGCAACTTGTACATTTGTGACAATGAAGAAACAGAATGTCAACAAATGGACATAACAATGGAATGGCCAACCAAATAGCATCAACAGAAAATAAATCACAAATGGTGTCATAATTTTCATCTACAGCTGAAATGAGCAGCATTTACAGTACAGTTAAGATAAGAACTAGAATGTTACAAACAAGAAAGGAGAGGACGACAGGACATTTATCAAGTAGACAGTCAAGTCAATATATTTTGCTGCTGTTTTTGAGCAGGAGATGCAGTCAAGTACTGTTTAACCGTATTGTTTGCATATCAAATACATGACTCAGTGGTCTTCACAGCTTTGGTGAAATCCTAGCAGAATTATGAGATCAGCTCTGTGGGTGTTACTGTAGAATTAATGAAGTCAGTATAGGCAGAATACGTTCAGAATATTGTACCCTCTGAAAACACAAAATACCAATGTCAGAAATCAGAAAATCAAATCACAGAACATTGACCCCAAACAAAGTAAAGAAATACTACTGGTGCTGTTCAAGGGGCAAAGCCCTCCTGCACCACACACCCTCAGCTATTCTTCTTCTTCTTCTTTCGGCTTTTCCCAGTTAGGGGTCGCCACAGTGGATCATCTGTCCGCTCATGATTGGCAGTGGAGTTTTACAGTGTCGAGTTGCCAGCCCGGTGCCCAAACTTCCACAGAAGGCACACACACACTCACACCTAGGGCCAATTTAGAGTATCCAATCCACCTACTGCATGTCTTTGTGATGTGGGAGGAAACCGGAGCACCCAGAGGAAACCCACGCGACCACAGGGAGGACATGCAGATTCCGCACAGAAGGCACCCCAGCCGAGAATCGAACTGGAGAACCTCTTGCTTTGAGGCAGCAATGCTAACCGCTGCACCACCGCGGCCGCCCACACACCCTCAGCTATTAATATATGCTAACTCTAAAATTGCACTACAGTGGGGAAAGGACAAAAACCTAGTCCCTTCTCAACCACAATCTTGAACAAGAAGTTACTGCTTCTTTGCAACTGCTAAACAAGCCAGTTGATGTTCTATGATTCAGCCTTCTGGCTTTGATATTATGCGTGTTGACATTCAGAACATTTGACATTCTGAATGCATTTCATATAGCTAAAGCGGGATTAAAGTAGTCAACTCCCTCATAGAATTGACAGATGAAAGAGGTTTGACTATATAAATAAACAGAGAACCCCCAACAAATTAAAATGAGTGTGAGGCAACAGTGCTAACAAAACCAAGAGATGCACTGTTAAAGTGAGTTAGGTAAGTAGTAAAATGAATAGAAGATAGAAAGATGGTCTCCAAACATATTGGCAGAATCAGACCATTCTAGCAGAAATGGTTCCAGGGATGCATAACAGATGTAAAGAAATCAGAAGGACCTAGTCAGATTACCAGACTCATGAGGTCCATCAGTATAAACAGAATAATTATACCCTTATCAAATTAGCAGAGTGATATTGCCCTCAGTACAGTCAGAGGATTCACAGTATTATTAAAGAAACACATCCCTCCCATTACCATCATATGTAAGACAGGTGTGCACATCAATGGTAGAGGAGAGAAAGTCCTTCCTTTAGGTTTAATGGATTTGTGTGTGCGGAGGGGAGGGTGCGGCATCTCAGTTAAAAGAGCTTGGAACTCAGTATGACTATTGAAATCACTTACCTGGCTTCCTGACAGTTCCTGACAAAACTGAGCTTGTCCTCTGCAATTCAAATATGAAATAGTTTTTCAGTACATTCATAGGTGTGTGAATTTTAAATGGACAGAACTGGTGCGAGTCCTTGGGATTCTACATGTTATTATACCTATTATTACCAATCTGATTTATTAGTTACACAGAAGTGATGCTATCAAGGGACAAATGTAATAAAAATATTGAGATAACATTCTGTATTTGGGGAATCACTTGAGCAAATGTGCTACAGTGTGTAGTAACCACAGTGTTTGCTGGTGCCTAATACAGGCTAAGTAACAATGTTTTACACAGAATTGATTTGCTTTCCTAGCTGATGTTACAAGCATCTTCACTTAAAACTATTGCTGATAATCTCACCACAACCTAAAATGCAGCAGGTGCATTCCCGGATTTTATTGTGTTAATAGAATAGTATGTGCACACACAGACACACACACACATACACTTTTGTCTCAACATGTTGTAAAGATTTAAAATGATGCATTGGTGGGGAAAACAGAATTTTATTTCCAGTGTAACACTGGTAAATGTTTTTAGTACTATTAAATATGGTGTTGACAAGTTTTGTGGAAGGTAGGTTTAGTTAAGGGAGTCAGAATGGCATGAAGTGATCCTTTAGTTTGTTTAATTTCCTGCATAAAACAAGAGCTGTTGACTGTATGAAGACACAAGCTACGGAGGTGGTGGTATGCTCTGTAAAGAGAATGTAATCCCAAGCAACCATTGCTATAGCAACATGAAGAATTTATCATTATCTAGAAGGCACCCACTCCTACACTCACTCAGCTGGTGGTTTGTATAATCAATATACAAGTATAAACTGTTAAATGTCTCCTGATTTTCTTCTAAAATGAAAATATATATTTTTTATTCTTTCTGAATGTATATTACGCAAATGACTTTGTGTTTATAAGTTTTGTCAAGACTATCTCTGAACATACCATCATGCCCTAAGTATGCCAGCCTAACCCCATGTTAGTTACAGGCCAGCCTGACCCATGTTAGTTGCATTGCTTGATAGCCCTAAATATGTCAGCCTAACCCTGTGTTAGTTGCATTGCTTGGTATTGCTTTCATGCCTTCTAATTTACTGATGCATTATATTTATTATTGAACACCTGGCTGCAGAAGATGAAGACATTCAGCTCTCCAGCCTCTATTAAGTCAATAATATTATCAATGTAATGAGCTTTCAACCAGAGCAAGTGTAACCGAGGCACAGTCCAGTTGATAATGTGAGTTACTGGATTTATGTTTGAATTAATGAATGGCTTAACTAGATAAAAAGCATAATGTTTTAGCAATATATTTTAGCAGCCTTCACATAATCAATTGATTATCTTACTCTCTCCTTTCCTAATCCATTGGCACTCCACTTGCTTATATTGAACTTTTATGACTGCAGAGTCAAAGTATCTGATTTTGCAGAGAATTGTGAAACAGCCTGTGCCTTAAACGCAGAGACATGGATTTAAATTCCATCAGTTTCCAGAGGTGTAGTATGTGAATCTGAAAAGGTCAATTAACCTGCCTTTATCCTGGAGCATAGCTGAGAAAATAGTTTCAGATTTCAATGGACCTTCTTGGTTAACAAAACACAGGTAAACAATGACGTAAAATTTAGCTGATTTAATCACTAATACAGCAAAGAAATAAAGATAATGACTACAGATAAGAATTGCATGACCCACCTGATATGCCTGTTTCCTTAACTATTGATATATATCTCACATTATTATGCAGCCACTGTGTTCTTCACATCCCACAGTAATGGTATTATTTGCATTCTAAGGCAGTATTAAACTAATTTACTGTTTTAGCCTACTAGTTTTTTTTTTCCAGAAAGATTATTTCAGTCTTCACTACCCTTTCTCTGAAGCAATGCTCCCATGTGTCTGTACAGGGCTTTATAACTTCAAATTGCATACTCTTCGTCTCATAAATACCTATCTTTTATACATATGTTATCCATTCAGATTCTAAATATTGCTTTAAGGTACTTCATAGTTTTAAAGTCTTATGTCATCTATATGTTTCTTTCTTTAAGATGATACGTATATGCAAACTTCTTTATTCTCACTTTGTCTTCTAACCCAGAGCATGCATCGTGTTTGTTGCCCTTCTCTCAGCTCCTTTTGTTCTGTTTGTGTCCTTTATGATGATGCTGATGATGTCTGCAGACCTGTTTACACTACTGAAGATGTAGTTTTACCAAATGTCTGTAAATAGGATAGTAACTCCTTGTTTTGCATTGGTCACATTTTTCTTGTACATCCCACTATTCTGATATACTATTTGCTGCTCTCTCACAGTGCTTATGTACCCTTAGATTATCCAGTATAACTGTCACCGGTCCCACTCCACATTTGTTTTTGCTGTTGTTTTCTCTCAAACTGTTTATTACATTGTGATGCCCCAAATGCATTATTATGTTTTCCTTTTGTTATGCCAGTTGACTTTTCATCTTTGTTCACATTTGTGCATGTCAGCCCTGTTGGATAGTTCTGAATCATCAGAAAAAAAGATGACTTCTTCCAAATTTTTTCTCAAAGCCACTTATAAAGACATTAAAATGACTGGCTCTCATACTCAAAACTTTGATATCCAGATTATTACAGACTCTGTATCTATCTGGACTCTGATTACTATCAACCTGTATGTCATATTGCTTAGCCAGTGGTAGACCAAAGTTATCCATCTTAGGACCATTCCAAATCTTTATAAACTGTCTTCTCAGTGTACACCCTCAAAAATTTCTATGTACTAATTCAGAGATTGCACAACAGTGGGGAAGGAATGAAACTCCCAAACCCACATGGGTGCCAGAGCCCATTACCACCTCTGCATAAATGTAATGCACCTGCTCTTTGACCAGCTGACTTTGATCATTAGATGAACATCATTGTTGATCAAAGGGGGGGATCTTTTCATTCATACTCAGTGGAAACATCATAATATATCGTAAAATGTACCATGCCATTTTGTATTGTAACATTCTGTTAATTTTTAAAAGACAGATTGTAAGCTGACTTGGTACATCACAAGGCACTTGTGCTTCTCTAAAATTTAACTACTTGATTTCTGACAGAATTATTCTAAATGGTCATTATAGGTTCTAAAATATGCAAGTGAACTTTACAAATGATTTTCCAATACAATATTCTAATACAGAATAGGGGCATAGTTAGCAAAAAACTGCCCCTGATACTTTACAGTTAAAATGTCTATGTACAGAAAACTTCCTGCCTTTAATCCACAACTGCCATCATTAGTAGGACATATTTGCAGTAGAATGTTCACAGGTGCCTTTAGTATCAACATACCATCTCACACATGCCTGTGAAAGTACACTCGCACATTCATGCACATACTCACATATGCATAACACACACATACACACAGAGAGTCTGAACAGAGCTAATTACTAGGACTGCTATCTGAACAGGAGAGTCTGAACAGAGCAAAGATGCCATGGTCCATGCAGCTAGGAGAGTCTGCACAGAGCAGAGATGCTATGGTCCATGCAGCTAGGAGAGTCTGAACAGAGCAGAGGTGCTATGGTCCATGCAGCAAGGAGAGTCCTAACAGAGCAGAGATACTATGGTCCATGTAGCTAGGAGAGTCTGAACAGAGCAGAGGTGCTGTGGTCCATGCAGCTAGAAGAGTCTGAACAGAGCAGAGGTGCCATGGTCCATGCAGCTATGAGAGTCTCAACAGAGCAGAGGTGCTATGGTCCGTGCAGCTCTGCTTAACTTAGCTTCACTTGCCCAGATAGTTCCATAGACTAGAATGAGTATTGTGGATAACAGCCTTATAAATTTGTGTAGTTTCTGCATTGCTTTACTGCGATCTTGTATAGTAGGGCCATTTGTAAGATACCATAGTATGAAAGAGTGCATGTACAACAGTGCATGAATGTGCATGTGGTCCTCATTTGCATAGACTTCAGCCAAAGACTGCCAAATGTGCATGTATCATCTGAAATACTCACTTTGTAGTTGCACATCTCTATGGTACGGAATAGTGAGAACTTTATGAATTGCTACAAGTGTCTGTGAATCCCAGCCATTATATGAAATGATTAAATATTTTGGAATATATGGCAGAGGTGCACAATTTATCCAACTATTGCCATTTGTAAACCAGTATACTAAGATATAGGTTAGTATAGGGTGTATTAATATAAAACTTTCTTGTGGGAAGAGCTAATACTTGGCAAACATTAAACACAACAATATTAGTGGAAATACAAGTTAAAGGCAGTAGAATTATAGCAGAATATGGAAGAGTATACAGCTAATGGGATTTTTACTAATGTCTAAAATGTAAGCATGTCTCTAGTAAAGTAGAAGGTCATATAGAGATGATGTGTGTTGGTTTAAACAAAAATGATGCAGAAACTGTCATTAAAGGGATTGTACCAATATAGTGTGCAACTGTACAAATTATGAAATTAAAGTTGAATGAATGAATAGGATACATGATGAAAAGCCTGATGATGGCTGCAGGAAGTAAGGAGGGGTCAAACAAAATGGAGTCATATATAAACAAGAAATCTTATGATTTAATATGGTAATAGATTAATAGGACTATTCCAGGTTCATAGGTCCAGCTGTCAAGTTTACAACCTACCAGCCTTCAAGAAGCTTGATTGTTGTAACCTGTTATATATCTTTTTACTTTCTGTCTATCTGTCCAGCTATCTATTGCATGTTTTACACACTGGTGACTCATTGTGAGGTTTCAGTGCAGTTTATTTGAAATGCACTTGGGAAGTAGCTGTTATTTAAAGTGAGATTATACCAATTCATGGTCACTTCCAACAAGCAGAGACACATTATTCTGGATGCTCACAGTTCAGTGCAGTTTTTAAGTCTCTCAGAAAACACCAGTCCATGATGTTCCATCTCCAAAAAAGCTGTCCTTAACATCCACAGCTTATATTCAACATATACATTTCTGGTAAGCACCTGCTACTACACAGATACATTCATAGTATCTGTTGTACTACAGGTAAATTTATGGCAAAATCCTTTTAACCCACAGGTAAATCTGCATCTTATTTTGAATATGATGTCCTCAAAGAGTCTCCACGCTTGGGCTGAAAAATCCAATCAAAGAGAGGTCAATGTCTCTTCTAGTCTATTCCTGGTCTTTCTTTTTTATGTGAAGGGGTGTGGCTTCTTCTACCCAGGGCATATGGGTGGGATTCTCCTCCCAGAATACACCAACACCAGAGCTCCATATACCCCATTGTGGTCAATAGAGAGCACTATACTATACTTTATGACCTCTCCCGAGTTCAGACCTATTGGTATCAGCAATATGAGCCAACCAGATCCCCCCTCGGCTGGCCCACAGATTCAGTGGCACAATGTTATTTACTCTCCTTGCCATCTTTCCATTGGGAAAATTTCTGACAGGATGTTCAATCTGGTAACAAGTGAGCACTGCAGTTACATCATACATAGCTCTCTTTTCTAGGGACTTGTCTTTCCAGGTGACCAACTTGATCAAATCTGAAACTTCTGTTGTGTCAATGTCTTCAGAATATTGGTTTACTTCTATTATTAGGTTTCTCTTTGACAGCATGGTTTAAATGACAGACTTCAGCTATTTGTAGTATGAAAACTATGTTGGGTTGTATACTGATCATATTGCATATGTTGTCATAAGGGTCTGAAAAAGAATAGCACATTTCTACTGAGACACTGTATAATGCAGACATGATTGTTGTTTTCATTTGTTTTGTGCCAAAGAGTTTCTTCCTTACTGTATTTCCAGTTTTCATTACTTAGCCTCTGTGGTGGTCTTGTGCTGACATTTATTTTGGATCAAATTTCCTATTGTCTAGTTCCTTCATTTTTAGCTTGGAGTTCAGCTTACACTTTCATTCTCCATTTCAGACTTCAGTGTGACACTGTCTTTACTATAGTACAAGACTTCATGCTTGGCTATGCTTTTTACTTTCTCTCATAGAAGTGTACAGTCCATGATATCAGCTGTTTAAAACTCTTATTATCTTGTTGTAGAATCATTATATAGAAAGAACAGAGTTAATAGGTTCATAGGATGATACTAGGCTATTGGCCCAGAGGCCCTTAAAAGCCTTGCCAAGAATTTTGCCCATGTTCCCACAAAGTCAGCACCTGTTTCTCCTGTCCAGCAGAGACTCAGGTGGGATCCCATGGCTGTATTTTCTGTATCCCATCCAGTCATCCAGGTTCCTCTTAAAGAGGCCTAGTGAGGTACTCTGCTTGACATGGAAAGGGAATGTCTGTTCCAGAGATGGGGGAATCTTTGGGACACAAATCTGTCCTGCCAACAATTTCGATTAATGTCACAGACTAGGTTGAGGCCATGCATGCAGGTTGCACGAGTGGAGTTTGACTTACGGATATGCAGCAACTCCATCAAGGCTGGGTCTGAGATGGCCTTGTATGCCAGACACAGGTCACCTCTTAGCAGTCTGTACAAGACTGAATAGAGGGACAGGGCTTTTAGCCTGTCTGTGTAGGATAGGTGTTTGAGACCCTGGATTTTCCTGGTCAGGAACCTCTGTGGTCTCTCCAGCTGCTACGTGTGCTTGGCAAGGTACATGCTGAAGGGAGCATTGCACTCAGTAATGGTTCTGATAAGGGAGGAGTACAGGGATGTTATGACCTCCTTGTTCCTGGATGAAATACCTTTACTTATGAGGTGAGCCATGTAGAAAGCCTTCCGTACAACAGAGGCAATGTGGTGGTCAAATGTCAGGTTGCTATCAACCTGGGTGCCCAAGTCCCTCACAACTGATTGCATGCTTAGTACATTATTATTAATGTGATAATTAGTTGGGATGCCATTTTTCCCCAAAGGGGATAATGATGCATTTCTTGGCATTCAGTTTGAGGCCATGCTTCTGGTACCAGTCATTAGTTTAGGTAAGACCCTCTTGAAGGATGTTCACATCACTAGGGGAATTTAAGACAGTTATCTGCAAACTTGGCCAGCCATAGACCACTGGTTCTGGCTTGCACCACAGAAAAGTAAATCTCAAACACTAATTTACTTATGTTATTCACAGTTTGCAAATGAATCCTTTGTTAACTTTTTAACTGACCCAAGCCAAGAACTCTTAAAACTCCAACAGAACAGAAAACGTAAAACAAATCATACGTAATACTAGAATAAAATACAAAATAGAAATTATCAAACCTTAAATGAAGAGCATCAATTCAAAATAAAATGCAGTCAGAGATCAGCAATATTAAGAGCAAGCAGGCCAAACAGTTAGTTTTTTATTTGTTTTAAGTGGAATAACAATATAATAAAAATATGTCTCAGAAAGAGTATATCATAAGAACACAGTGACATAATAATATAAAATATAAATACATGAGTAATACCACAGTAACAAGCCACATGATACAAACAAATGGTTCTTCGATAGCAGTTTTATATTTTATTTATTTCTTAGTAAAATTTTACTTACGTTTTTTGTTTACAAGGAATTCTTCCTGTTAAACATTTTGGATTATACATGTTGACTGACACTTACAGATGAAAAAAACGGACTAAATCAAATCATAATCCTCCAGCAGATCATCATCTTCTTTCGGCTGTTCCTGTTAGGGATCACCACAGCGGATCACCTACTTCCATTTCTTCCTGTCCTCTGCATCTTGCTCTGTCACACCAACCACCTGCATGTCCTCTCTCACACATCCATAAACCTTATCGTAGGCCTTCCTCTTTTCCTGTATCTTGGTAGCTGCATCCTTAGCATCTTTTCCCCAATATACTCAGCATCCCTCCTCAGCACATGTCCAAACCAACGTAATCTTGCCTCTCTGGCTTTGTCTCCAAACCTTCCAACCTGGGCTGACCCTCTAATATACTTATTCCTAATCCTGTCCACCCTCGTCACACCCAGTGCAAATCTTAACATCTTTAACTCTGCCACATCTAGCTCAAACTCCTGCCTTTTTGTCAATGCCACTGTCTCCAACCCATATAACATAGCTGGTTTCACTACCCTCTTGTAGACCTTCCCTTTCACTCTTACAGATACTCATCTGTCACAAATCACTCCTGACACTCTTCTCCACCCACTCCATCCTGCCTGTACTCTCTTCTTCACCTCTCTTCTACACTCGCTGTTACTCTGAACTATTGACCCCAAGTATTTAAACTCATCCACCTTCACCACCTCTACTCC
Organism: Protopterus annectens; assembly: GCF_019279795.1. Taxonomy (NCBI): domain Eukaryota; kingdom Metazoa; phylum Chordata; order Ceratodontiformes; family Protopteridae; genus Protopterus; species Protopterus annectens. The sequence goes on from NC_056732.1 coordinate 172,447,359, forward strand.
TTGCATCCTCACCATTCTTCTATCCTCCCTCTCATTCACACACATATATTCTGTCTTAGTCCTGCGGACCTTCATTCCTCTTCTCTCTAGAGCATATCTCCATCTCTCCAGGGACTCCTCCACCTGTTCCCTACTCTCACTACAGATCACAATGTCATCTGCAAACATCATAGTCCATGGGGACTCATGTCTGATCTCGTCTGTCAACCTGTCCATCACCATTGCAAATAAGAAAGGGCTCAGAGCTGATCCTTGATGTAACCCCACCTCCACCTTAAACACATCTGTCACTCCCACCACAGACCTCGCCGCTGTCACACTACCCTCGTACATATTCTGTACCACTCTTACATACTTCTCTGACACTCCTGACTTCCTCATACAATACCACAACTCCTCTTTAGGCACCCTGTCATATGCTTTCTCTAAGTCTACAAAAACACAATACAACTCCTCATTCTCTGTACTTCTCCATCAACACTCTCAGAGCAAACATTGCATCTGTAGTGCTCTTTCCCAGCATGAAACCATACTGCTGTTCACTAATCATCACGTCCCTTCTTAACCTAGCTTCCACTACTCTTTCCCATAACTTCATGCTGTGACTGATCAATTTAATCCCTCTGTAGTTACTACAGCTCTGCACATCACCCTTATTCTTAACAATCGGTACCAAAACACTTTTTCTCCATTCCTCAGGCATCCTGTCACTTTCTAAGATTTCATTAAACAATCTGGTAAAAAACTCCACTGCCATTTCACCTAAACACCTCCATGCTTCCACATGTATGTCATCTGGGCCAACAGCATTTCCATTCTTCATTCTCTTCATAGCTATCCTTACTGCCTTCTTGCTAATCCATTGTACTTCATGATTCGCTATCCCTACATCATCCAACCTTCTCTCCCTCTCATTCTCTTCATTCATCAACCCCTAAAAGTACTCTTTCCATCTCCTCCAGCAGATAATACATTTCTGAATACATATGGAAAAACAAAAATAACAGTCGTTCTTATCCGAAGTAATATGAAAGAATATCTTTCAAGTGGTTATATCTTACTAGACTGCTGACCCACTACACTGGCATATGGGGTTGGAAGGTTGGTATAATGGTTAAGATGTTTACCTCACAAACACAAAGTACAGGGTCTGATTTTCATGAAGGGAAATTAGCTAGGCTTAAAATGGCCTACAAAGGCAGCTGGCCTAATACTTACCTATGAACTAAATTAAACACAAATAGTCAATCCTAAATCTATTCTTATGCCGGTACACATGCACGGAGTAAGAATCTTGGTTCATCGAAGCTAACAAAAAAAAAAAAAAAAGAGAGAGAGATAAATATTTTTTGCAAGCAAGGCCCACCACGCACCCTGCTAATTATATATGCCATCAGTGAAATCACAAAACAGTGGGGAAAGGGCAAACTCCCACTACCCACTGCATAACAATAAACCTAAAATGCAAAGCAGTTACAGCAGTGCACACACCTTGGAGAAAAAAAACACAGTTTAACGTAATTAAAAACAAAGATATTTATTGTCCAAACAATATAATTATGTGCTTTCATCCTGCTATAATCAGGACTTCTTCAGAATAAAACTTATACCCAAAAGCAGCACTTAAATACCCTAAAGCATCATTAGAAATGGCATATACAAACATAATCCAAGTAATTTAAAGAGAAACTATCCTTCCATAAATATCCATTCCAAAAGAGATAAAACACACATGAAACAAATGTAAGGAAATGCTAAAATATTAAAATGCTGGAATCACATTAAAAGTCTTCAATAATAAGCAAAGTGATACTAAATTAAGTTGAGTTAAGCTGAATACCTCTCACAGGGACACAAGAAACATTCAAAAATCTGTAAGTGTCAGTCAACATGTATAATCCAAAATGTTTAACAGGAAAAATTCCTTGTAAATTAAAAACGTAAGTAAAATTTTACTAATAAATAAATAAAATATATAGAAAGGTTTATAGATATATAAGCACATAACATAAACATATATGTACTTATACTAAAATTGTGTGAAAGTATGAGAGATGTTAAAACTGTAGTTGTAGACCAGTTGATAGACACAATAAACATACATAGGAACCTACATTTAAAGTTTTGATGCCCTACACGTTAAAATAAATTTGATTGAAACATAGTCATTCAAACCTGGGACAGTAAAGGTGTCCAGTTTAAACTCCCACCAAGTCTCCCTGTAATGCAACCAATTTTCCCAATCTCCTCCTCTGGGGTCTATGTTCACCTGCTCCAAAATAGCAAATAAAATCCATTTACTGGAACAATTGCCCCTTTTGAAATAAATCTTACTGTGGAGATTATTACCCAAGATAGCAGTTTCTTCTTCAAAAATATTTCAAAAGGGGCAATTGTTTCAGTAAAGGGATTGTCTACTTAGCTATGTGCAGGGGATTCACATGTTTTTATGTTGGGAAGACTGAAAGATTGTTTAATAAATGTATATATGAACACATTTATAGCATTAGGACAAAGAATTCCAACAATGCTTTATTTAAGCACACCATAGTGCAACCAACACACACTGAATTTTTATTTGTTATTTTGGAGCAGGTGAACATAGACCCCAGTGGAGGAGATTGGGAAAATTGGTTGCATTACAGAGAGACTTAGTGGCAGTTTAAATTGAACGCCTTTACTGTCCCAAGTTTGAATGACTATGTTTCAGTCAAACCTATTTTAAAGTGTAGGGCATCAAAACTTTGAATGTAGGTTCCAATGAATGCTTATTGTGTCAATCAACTGGTATAAACCTACAGTTTTAACATCTCTTATACTTCCACACAATTTTAGTATAAGTACATATATGTTTATGTTATGTACTTATATACCCTTAAACATTTCTTTCTATATATTTTATTTATTTATTAGTAAAATTTTACTTACAGTTTTTGTTTACAAGGATTTTTTTCCTGTTAAACATTTTGGATTACACGTTGACTGACACTTATAGATTTTTGAATATTTCTTGTGTCCCTGTGAGAGGTATTCAACTTAATTTAATATCACTTTGCTTATTATTGATTTTAAGACTTTTAATGTGATTTCAGCATGTTAATATTTTAGCATTTCCTTACATTTGTTTCATGTGTGATTTATCTCTTTTGGGATGGATATTTATGGAAGGATAGTTTCTCTTTAAATTACTTGGATTATGTTTTTTTAGACGCCATTTCTAATGATGCTTTAGGGTATTTAAGTGCTTCTTTTGGGTATAGATTTTATTCTGAAGAAGTCCTGATTATAGTAGGATGAAAGCACTTAATTATATTGTTTGGACAATAAATATCTTTGTTATAAATTACGTTAAACTGCTTTTTTCCTCCAAGGTGTGTGCACTGCCATAACTGCTTTGCATTTTCTGGTTATTTATTTTATTGGTGGTTTTCTCCCTTTTGGATTGTTCATTATATAACAATCCCATGTGCAAAGGAGCAGGCATCCTGCAGTGAATTGGCAGTTCAACAAATAACCTCCTAATCAAAAGGTTTGCTCTAACCAAATTATGATCAAGCACATGGAACCCCTTTGAAGCATTATTCTAATCAGAGAAATGTTTCTTAATTTGCTTATTCATTTGTAAATCAATAAGCACTTAGTCATTCTGCATGAACATTTTAACAGTTAGTTTCATAACAGTCTACCATTGAATAATGATATAAAACTTCACCAAGACAAATTATAGTGTAGTACATGGGGCATCATGATTATGCCCCCCGTACGGGACAAAGATAACTTTGTTAAGCACCTTTCTGATGTAAGAATGATGCATATCACAATTTTGTTAAGCACCTGTCAGAGCTGTTAAGCTCTAGTCTCATGCTAGTAAATAGCAGACATTGCTGGCCACCATAGAACAAAGGTGAGAATTTAATATAGCTTTAAAAGCTGTAATACATCACTGTTGCACTCAAAAGAAAAAAAAAGCAAGTGTGGCAGAGTAAAGTAGTTGCTGTTGGTGTGACAATTCTAAGTATTTTCAAAGTTTTCAAAGCTATAAAAATTCGTAGTCTTTTAGTTTTTTTCTGTAATTAGGAACACATTGGAGCAGTGGATGTACCAAAAATAATTATAATTGTATCTCTCCGATTGTATCTCTTTTGTTATATATTCTCAAATTGAATGTTAAGATTATATCATGAGATTTGATTTGCTCATCTCTTGAAGCAAATTTCTATATAGTCATGTCTCAAATACATAACAACTTAGCTATGATGGCAGACCCAATCATAATCTTCTGTATTAATATTTTAGAGCTCCCTTTGTTATTATCCATATTTAGCTTAATTCCAGATGGCATTATGTTGAGTTAACTAAAGATATTTTTTCTTGATATAAGCTCCCATATTTATACAAAGTGACAATACCAAAATATGTATAGAATGTGTATATCTCCAGAACAATAAGACATTGCATGTAGCAGCAAAGCCAGGTGGAAAACATAGATTTTTTTTGGAGGGAGTCACATGTAAATGGTAATAAAGCATTTGTGTGCAGTACAGCTTAGCAAAAGAGATGCAGTGTGATGAGTAAGTCCATCAATTTTTCCATATTCTTTCATCGTCTTATGAACTATTGTGCCTTGCCCAAATAGAATACAGGAACAATGATTCATTATATTTAATTTTTAAAAACAAAGCATATGAATTTGAAAGACTTTTAAGAAACTAAGGTTGGTATGATCATTTTCTATTTTAGGTGATCACAAAAACTTAATTTTCGATCATTTACAGTAACTGTATAATTTGTATGTATCTGTATCCTTATGCAGTGCATAGGTTTTACAGATTTCTTTTTCTGATAGGAATTTTTACAAATTTAGTTACAAAGCAACAGGTTTCTTAGAAATGAAAGGTGCTGACACCTTATCACTTGGATCTATTGTAATACATTAGGATTATTTACTATAGGTTGAAAGACCAGTAAAATGCCGATTACATCTGGAACTTTAATTGAACAATGAAATGTGTAAATCGGATCCATAAGCAACTTGTGAACATTTAAAATAGATAAACATCAGGATTCAATAAACTCCATGCAGGAATAGTGCTATTCCTGCACGGAGTGAACCGTGTTTGTTTAGCATTAGCATTAACAGCAGCATGCCTTGCATATTCATGAAGGTGCGTTGCTGCTAAGGCTAAATGGACATAAAGAGTACTGAGTGCAGGCGGCACGTCTAGGTAGTGCACGCACATCTAACATGCCCCCTGCACTCATAAAGTGCCATAAGGCACTTTTGAAAAGCATTTCAGTGTCCACGGGCACTGAAATTAAATAAAATCGAGTATTTCAGTGTCCGCGGACACTGAAATAGATAGGGGAGCATGAAACAATGCAGGGGGTGTGTGACAGGTTCTGTCACACACACACACCCTGCATTGTAAAATTGCTATACGGCCATAGCCGTCAGCTGTACAGGTGTCTGCAGAATGCCCAGATGTCTGCCTCGCATACTTCCCAACCTCCCAGAGCATTAAAACAGTACAAAGCCATAAATAATGGGGTGACAAAGGCACAAAAATAGGGACATATTGCACTGACAAACCCAAACGCTGATAGAATAAAAGGTTTGCAGTAGCATGGACCACCTGCAGGGTATGAAGACTGAAACACAAATGTCTGGCATGTGAAAGCACCGTACAGCCATAGCCATCAACTGTACAGTCTCCGCAGAATGCCCAGATGCCTGTCTCACATACTTCTCATCCTCCTAGAGCAATAAAGCAGTATAAAGCCATAAATAATGGGGGGACAAAAGCACAAAAATATGGACATGTTTTAAACATTGCACTGACAAACCCGAAAGCTGATAGAATAAAAGGTTTGCAGTAGCATGAATTTCCTGCAGGGTATGAAGACTGAAACACAAATGTCTGCTATCTGAAAGTGTCATACGGCCATAGCCGTTAACTGTACAGGTCTCTGCAGAATGCCCAGATGCCTGCCTCACATACTCCTCACCCTTCTATAGCAATAAAGCAGTATAAAGCCATAAATAATGGGGGGACAAAGGCACAAAAATAGGGACACTTTTTAAATAGTGCACTGACAAACCCAGAAAGTTTTAGAATAAAAGGTTTGCAGTAGGACAGCTATCCTGAAGGGTATGAAGTCTGAAATCCAAATGCCTGTCAGTATGTTCTGACTTAAACCCCAAGTGATTTACCAGTGATTTGCTAGAAAACCACAGTCACACTTCTTACCTTTGTAAGTTAAAATCTGTCCCTATGTGCCCCTTTACACGTTCCCTTACTATGACTGACAAGGAATACAGATACATGTAAGTAAAGTGGGTTTATTTATTTTTTTTTATTCCATTGTAAGGTATGTTTAAGTGTAGCTGAGTGGGTGTGAGCGTTATGGTCCTCTGTTCAGCATTCCTGAAACATCCCATAGGAGATAAATAAAATGATGCAGCTGAAATTGTCATGCTGAGATAGCATAATGGTTAGAGTGCCGGCTTTGTATGCAGGTGTTCATGGTTTGAGTACCCAGACAGGCACTTTATTTGTACATGGGAAAGCAGTCTTAAGATTATTATTGTTATTTTAAATTATGTAGTAATTGATATCTGTCAACCAGGGTAGTGTAGCTGGTCTAAAATGTAAGTGTGAGTGCAGATAACATGTGAAATCACCCATGTACACACAAGTGCCCCATACAATATAGTCACACTCCATGGTAATGTAATGAAAGTAAATAGAGGGACGTCATGTAAAGTAAATCATATACAGTTACTAATATGTCAGTAATGATTAATGAAGTCATAACCTGATTTTTTAAATGAAAAGTGAGCAATGCTAAGCAGTGCTCAGCTATGACTGGTGGGTGTAAGCATTGCTTAAATGTGAATACTAAGCAGCAGTCAGCTTAGGTAACCAGATTTGAGCACCGCTAAGCACAGCTCAACATCTACTCCTTTAAGCAGTGCTCCACTTGGCTTAGTGTATTTCTGTACCACTAAGCTGTGCTCAACATTTTCAAAATTGACCAGTGACGGTAAAGGGCAGGAATATGGCCTAATTTAAACTGCACAGGTGGGAACACAGCCAGTACCTGTTATAGTTCAACCTGTGCAGGAACCATGGCTGGCATAGGTGAGGATTCGTGTTTTAGGGTGCAGTGCTGAGGCATCCTGGAGTCCAGGATCTTGGCTGGACTCCTCGTAAGTAACCATGATGAGAGACTGCTGCAGGGCCAGTATCAGGGCTCACAGTATAAAGTGGAGGCCTGGGACTGTCTCGTCCATGATCTCACCAGTGCTACTGGCATCCCCGAACTGGTGAACAGGTCTGGCACCACTATGCCGACCTAAAGAAGAGGAAGTGGATCCAAGATGCTAGGGACAACTGTGCTCCATCAGTTAGTAAGTATCACAGATAAAGGTGTACCAAATTCTAGCCTGAGGATGTGATAGAAAGGTATGCATAATGTTTGTTTTTCTCCCCTACAGCTGCAGCAGAGAGGGCTAGTAACATCGAAGCCCATGCTGACAAACTGCTGAGGCTGTGCCGATAGGCTGGTGAGTAAATATCTATTTTGCACTATATTGTGCAAATAACTAAGAAGGAGTACATTGTTTACTGCTAGTAGGCATACTGTTACTGTGTTAACTGAATAAATAAAGTTTGTCCGACTAATATTGATCTGTAATAAACATCAATAACACAAAGTGTTGTGTTTACTCTGGTATGTTGTTGTAGACATAGAATGGAGCTGTAAAACAAGATATAAATTAAATGTGAAATATATACTGCACTAATCTCTGAACCCTGTATAGAAATGTGTAATGTATCAACGTGTGTTCCATGCAGCATTGCCTTGTGTTACCCTTTGCTTTCCAGATTGTAGTAATCCAAAGGATTAATGCACAGTACACTATTTGTCATGCATGCATCACGGGATTACAAGTTCAGACTGTCAAACAAGAGACTATTAGGCAGAAACCAGTGAAACAAGAAACAGCAGTTCCCCAGTAGCTCAGTGTGATGAGAAATAGCTTAGTTGTTAATTTTGCACACCCAGACATGGTTCGAATCTAGACAGTGGTACTAAGATGTGTGCATATCTACACACAAGGAATCAGGAATAAATGTAAAACAGTCAGGTAGTGTTAACAGGTTTTACAGGTAAGGAAATGTTGGTAGTAGCTGTATAAAGGGTATACTAATAAACTATGTACAACTGTTCAACTGTCCCACCACATGCCTATAAATGAAAACAGGATAGGTACGTACAACATGCACTCTTCCCAATACATATCTCTCAAGTGTCACGCTGTTATGGCTAGTGGTCCCTGCTGCCAATAACCCTGGACACAGCTAGGAAACCAACTGAAGTATGCCAGTAACATAGTCACATAACAGCAGTTCAGGGTACCCCTTCTGTGCCAGATATGTAACCCTGACATGTACAATTCCTCTCTAGTCATGTACCCAGAGTTGTCACAGGTTGCCCCATACCATTCCAGGCTGACAGCTTAATAGGTATGCTTGTGCTACAGAAGCTATGGACCATAGGTAGATGTAAATTGAGGGCAGACCCATAGAGTATTGAGCAGTACTGTTGTGGAAAACAGAAGCATAAACAGTTGTTAATGGACTTTTTGTCTCTTCCACCACCCCTTATCTGGATCAATACTATAATTCATATACTATGGGTATGTTGTTCTCCAAACCTAATGTTGGGACTTGTGTTCTATTAAAGTTCATATAACTGATTGGTTGCATGTTAACATACCTTGTTCAAATACCATTGTTGGTGGCCTATTGCCATCAGTGTTACTGGCATGCTGTTACGATGCATACTGCTGTTCCATTTATGCATATGTTCTGCTTGCTATGTGACTGTTTCAAATCTGTTTTATGGGGTTAATTGGAACACCCCTGCATGCTGTTATAACTAATCTTGAAATGTGTTGTTCATGACTAGCCAACATATTTTGTAAAACCCCAACACCATAGCACATTTGGGAAGACAGATCCCAGTGGATCCACCTGTCCCACTTCATCTGGTCATGGCACCAGGCCCCAGCACATCTGGAACCCAACCCGGGACTTCCTTATCCGTTGGTTCTGCACCACCTTTGGGTGGAACCACCTTAGGGGATGGGGCCCATCCCCCCCAGGAATGGATGCGGACAGGAGCCTGTCACCTGCAGTCAGTTCCACGGTATGGTGCACAGGGTCATCTGAACAGAGTTGGATGACCAGCTGCCACAGATGGAGGGCTGCCTGATGCACCTCAAGGGGCAAGTTCCCCTCCTGTCCAGCCCTCAGCACAGCCACCTTAGAGGGCATGAAGATACAGTGGTGATTGTCTATGGGTGGGGTCTCAGTCCCACTGTATCCATTTGGGGGCTCATGGGCTTCGGATTCCCAAACACCCTGCCCATCAAAAGTGTTTACCCCTTCATGTGTCATATACCACCCCTGTCTGCTGTCTTGTCTGTCTGCAAATGCAACCTATCCTACCCAACCTACTTCCCCAAACATACCTACAGCACTTCCCCAACATCCCACTTTCACCTTAAAAAACAAAAACAAGGGCATCTATCCTGCAAAAAAGCATTGCCCCATACATAGATCTACATTTTGCCCCTGTGTACAGCAAAACTAATCAATTTACTCACAGATTATTCTGCAGATGTCTGTCACCAACACCCCTTTCTGTGGGGTGTGAGGCTGTAAATTCCAAATTCTACACATTATTCACAGCTGTTGCTGCAGAAGAAATGTAGAGCTATGGTATTTTTCTACAACTGTCCTGCACATCCCTAGCTGGTCTTCCTAATTTTTAAGCCCTACTTGATCCCATTTTACCACTTTCCTATCACCCTTTCTTCTTTTCTTTAATTAAAATTAGCTTGGGTATAAGTGGGAGTAAGCATTGCTAAGTGAAGCTAAGTGGACTTAACCGTCTGTTAGCATCAATTAGGTTCATGCAAAACCACGCAAACCAACTTACAAAGGCTTAAAAGTGCTTTAATCACTCTGTTTCCATCAGCCCTTGTTCTGACCACCAACAAAATAATCAGCCCTGCCAAGTCTCGAACCCAGGATGATGCGCACTACAATCACAGTAACATACCACTACACCATCTGAGCTGTGGGAACCTGTAATGCTTTTATCATGCATTCTGGTCATTTAATATTAATGAAAAAAATAGTAATCACTTCCAAGTTTGGAATCCAGGACCCTGTGCACTACAATCACAGCAACATATCTCTACACCATCTGAGCTGTAGGAATTTCCAGTGTTTTAACAAACATATCATGTATGACAGTCATTTAACATAAGGGAAAAATATATATCCGTAGTACTGTTATATACATATATATGTATGTGTACATACCAATATAAGTCTCTCTCTCTCTGTGTATATATATATATATATATATATATATGTGTGTGTGTGTGTGTGTGTGTGTGTGTGTGTATTCATACATAGCTATGTATATAGATGACCAACCTCTTACTGCAAGACATCTGCAAAAAGCCCAACGAAATGGGGGGATAAAGGGCAAACAGTAGTGACATCTTTGAAATATGACTGTCATACTCATAGAAGTCTGCTAGAGTGGCATAATTTACTTTAACATATAATTCCAGATAGATTCCAGGTCTGAAACACAAATGCATGTCACTATTTACTGATGTCAATGCTCACATCATCCCAGTGGTTTGTCAGAAACCCACAACTGTTATCGGCAACAGACCAAACATGTGAGCCACGCATCTGGACAGTGTCTAGACATCTGGACAGTGGGGAGGTATGACTGCAGTCATGTAACAGAATAGAAAAACCCATGACAGCTGCCAACCATGTCACCCAGTAACTTCTGAACCACAGTAAGACCAACACAACACTATCCCAAATCAGCTCTGGGGAATTACCCATGTATATCGAAATATATCATTTATTACAGGGATGGAACTGTAGGGAATAGCAGATATTGGTGCAAAAATGTCCACCCAAAACCATTTGCACCACAGTCACAGCAACATACCAGAACCCCAAATGTACCCTAGAGTAGAATGACTGTTTGAACAAACATATCCTGATTGCCAGTCACACAGTACACTGCCATATACTGGCCCAACTCACAGTCTACTGGGAATCGTGCTGTTACAGGATATTTCTCAGTCTTCCCCTACAAACATATACATCTGACAGACCACCAGCAACTGTAGCAACATGCACAGTCAGATAGAAAAAGGATCTATGACACTCACATCTGCTACTCTCCCTACTCAGCTCAACAAACATTTACACACAACACTGCTACACAGTCTTGGCAGACTGTTAAGAATGGCCAGACATACATAAAGCTCAACTGTACAGATTTCCACAGAATGTCCAGGGTGTGGGACCATATTCATGGCCACTGCCACATACCACTTCCAGGAGTCTGCTAAGTCACTGGGATGATACCTGGAGTGCAGTCACTAAATAATGATATACCATATCTCTGAACCTCTTACTGCAAGACATCTTTACAAAGCATGACATACTTGGGGGACAGGGGTTCGGAAAGAAGAACATATCTCACATAATGGTGTTACAAACTGAAACAGTTGCTGGTGTTACAGGCTTTGTTGTAACATATCATCCCTGAAGGATATGATGTCTGAAACACCAATAGATGTCAACATTTACTGACTACAATCCTCACATTAGCCTACTGATGTCACAAAAACAGACCAAACATAACAGGCAAACCTCTTGGCAGCCTGTGGATATCAGGACAGTCGGGAGGCATGTCAGAGACATATCACTGTCAGACATCAAGTGACACAGAAAATGCATGTCCAGATAAACCTTTTTAATCTAGCAACCCTCTATGTGTATAACAACACTGCTTACTTACAATATGTACCCAATTCTGGAGCTTTGTCCCCCATGTTGTTGTGCTGTCTCCACATGTCCTGTCCTGAGAGGTATTCCCACCTACTCTCTGTGAAGCTGTAGCCCCCACACCTCCATAATCTCCTCCACACAGATAAGGAAAGGGGGCAAGGCCCACATAAAGGACGTAATTATAGCATGGTGTTGCTATGGCATTGGCTAATGGAAAGACAACACAGCTGCTCTGGATGCAAGAAGTAAGTGTGAGACACTGATTGGTGCACAGGCCATCACCTGCTCATGAGCAGTACCTACAAAAGGCAAGCTGCTACCTATGCAACATAGGTCTCAACCCATCTACACAAAGACAGACTGCGACTACATAAACCTAACCATTTGCATTGTTGTGAGGAAACACTTCAGCACTATAACAGGTATGTCAATCATGTAAGCTTGTAGTGGAATGCAGAAGAGTGGATGCAATAATGTCAAATGGAACATTAAACACTAGGCCACAACAAGACTTGTTGGACCCACATGCTGCTGTCCGGCACCTATGGCTATTCCCGGTTGCCCTGTCTGCATTGACATGGAGCACATCTCTGGCCCCAGAGTCACCCCAGCAAAGGTCATCTCATGTATGACTACTACTGGAGTGTCTGATGTCCAATACTGAGTGTGTCACTGCTAGACCAGCTACCTTGGATGTTGTAATTATTCATATGTCACTTGTGAATGTTACTCTGATACATATGCTTGTCTTACAAATGTAAGAGATTTGTATAGGGTATGTGCATAGTACACAACATGTGCAGATGTGTGTGTTGAACTGTATGTGATATACTGAGCCCATACTTGACAGCTGTATAGAGTTTTGCCTGACTGACCACGTCTGCCTCATATTTGTAGTCAGTGCCTCATACAGTTGTTTATTGTCTAGCACATCACTGGCAACCCATTAAAGACTGAAGTCATAACATATTAGCATACATTTGATTGTCAGATGTCATATCCTGCAGAGTAGACCTGTGAATGCAACACCGTCTTTGCTGGCAACTAAGTGTGTTTCAGCTATAGTCATAAAGTGACACTATTTACTGGCCTTTGTCCATCACTGATGTGTGCCTTTGTGCAGATGACTTGCTCTAATCAGAGCTAGGCATCTTACTATGAAACCCATGTCAATGCAAGAGTACCTTATCTTGTAGGATGCCAACATTTGTGCAGTCACTGACACCTGCTTTGTAGCTGTGGAGAGCACACCAACCTTGCCAGGTCACTCATCACATCATACATTTAGACCCCAAATGGAGGCCTGCAAGTCCACAGGAGGTGGAGTGTTGAACATTAACATACACATACACATCTCCAGGCTGGCCAAACAGTATGATGCACAGGAGACATCCTGAGTGCAGTTAACAGCTGAGAAAACACCTACTCAAATCATAGCTAGCTGCAGGCCTCCAACCATGACTATGGACACTCACCACACCTATTGGGACCTGCTGGAATCTGTCAGGATTCAATCATCTACCCTGCTCTTGGGTGACTTCAAATACCCAACCATAGTGTGCATGACCTATGCCACCTGAACATGAATGCACATAGATTCCTCGGCTTTGTCAGTGGCAATGCAGTGGATCAGCCAGCTAACACTCCTATGACAGGTGGAAATATCCTGTACCTGATCCTAACCAACATGTGTAGCCACTGTAGCACTCCTACAGTGCCATCCTCCTTCATAATATCTGACCACAAAGCCCCTGCTCCTCCCTTTACAGTGTCAAACAGAATTAACTGTACAAAAATGACTATAACTCCCTCCAGAGCAGGTAGAAATAGCTGTACAGTCAAAGTCCCATTTGTTGGAACTAGCAGCAGTGTCCAGACCACACCACAATACTATGTGGGCACCTACATAGCTGTATGGACTCAGCAATACCTGACAAGACATCATCCCTCTCAAGGTAGGGTAAACACCTGTGGTGGACAGCAGCAATACACAAATACCATAATAGGTGAAAATAATTGTTGGACGGGCCAAGGAGGAACAGGTGCCTCACTGGAAGCAATGTCACCTTGGTCTGCACAAGCAGATAAGGTCACAGGTGATTTACCCTATTCTGTCTTTGAGTGCAAATTGGACACATCCACCAAGGCCAATCACTAGGCCTTCCACACATGTGTCTGCAATTCCAGAGGCAACACACAAATCTGCTGTGTAGTGGTGGTCAATAACACCACATACACATATGGCATAGATATAGGCAACCAGCTGCAGACAAGTGAAGTGTAAACATCACCCCCGACCCCTCATTGGTAAACATGTGCATGCACAACACCTGCCCCCTCCCCTCATCATCAGGAAGCAGGACCGTAATGCCTTCTCAAAGGCAACACACAGAGGTCTCCAAAGGCCTGATACCATCCCTGGCTGCATTCTACATGAACACAGGCATGGGGTCTCAGGTCCATTCCGCACTGTAGTCAAACACACCCTGAGCACCGGTGTCATCTCATCTGCACAGAGGACAGCCACTGTCATCCCTATACATAAAGGCAGAGCAATCCACCAACCCAGGCAGTCATATGCACATCAGCCTAACTAACCTGCTCTGCAAGGGGATGGAAGGCAATATCAAGAACATTATGAAAAGGGACATCAATAACATTGAAATGCCTGAGCCCACACAGCATGGTATTGTGAAAGGGAGATCAGGCCTGTTAAACATGGTCGACCTTTCTGAAGTGGTCAACACACATAAGGACAAGGGGCAGATGGTGAACAATGCCTACCTTCATCTAGCCCAATTCTGTCACAACAATCCCCAGGTGGCCTGGATACATACACCTACACAGCTAGGCACCAATCTGTATGTTACCAGATGGGTAGCTAACTGGTCCAGTGATAGTACCCACTTGGTCAAAGTAGTGGAACCCACCTCTAGTACTAGATTCTTCCAAAGTGGTGTACCCCAAGGATCGGTCTGGGTGCCTCTGCTGTTTGAGATATACGTATCTGAGGTGCAGGACAAAAATAGTGGTCTGTGGCTGACCAAGTGTACAGATGCTTGCAAGCTGGCCACTGTCTTACATTCTCCTACTGATGTGAGCATCCCCCAAGAGGCACAAACCCAATTAATGACTGGTGCAAGAAGCATTACTTCAGAATGAATGCCGGGAGAGACATTATTCTCCCTGCTGTGGCAGATGTCATCCACACTAAGTATGACAGTAATAATGTACTGAGCATGCAATCAGGTGTGAGGTGACTTATGTACCAAGGTTGGTAGCAACCTGACATTTTCCCACCGTGTGGGCATCATTGTACAGGAGGCTGTCTACATGGCTCACCTCACAAATATGGGTATGTCATCCAGGAACTGGGAGGCCAGAACATCCCTGTACTCCACCCTTATCAGACACATTAACAAGTACAATGGTTCCTTTAGCATGTACCTTGCCAAGCAAATGCAGCAGTTGCAGAGACCATGGAGGTTCCTGACAAGGCAATTCCAGGGTCTGCAACACCCGTCGTATACAGGTAGGCTGAAAGCCCTGTCCCTGTACTCAGTCTCATACAGACTGATCATAGGTGACCTGTGTCTGGCATACAAGGCCATGTCCAAACCAGCCTTGATGGCATCTCTGCAGATTTGTAAGACATACTGCACTCATGCATCATGCACACAAGGCCCTCACCTGGTCTGTGACATGTATAGTGCTTGTTGGCAGGATAGTGTGATGTCCCACACAATACTCTGTCTGTAAAATACACTCCCTCCCCATGTCTAGCAGTGTACGTGTATAGCCCTCTGGAAGAGGAAGCTGGATGACTGCATGGGAAATTGATGAGACACCCCTGAGATCCTGCACGTGTCCCAGATGGACAGGGGAAACAGGTGCTGGCTTGGAAGGGGCATTGGTGAAAGTCTGGGCCGGGCTTATGAAGGCATCAGGACCAATAGCCTGGTATTATCTTATGAGGCTATGCACCTAGTACTTTACATATGTCCTGTACGTATTGCAGACTGTTCTGCAATGAATCCCTGTTGTAGGCTGGACAGTAGCAGTGATAGAGAGGGATTTTGGCAGGCAGAACTACTGTAAGGTCTGCCCTGAAGGGCCCATAGGTGTCACAGCTGTGCCAGACTGTACCAGGAGTGTGTGTGTGTGTGTGTGTGTGTGAGTGTGTGTGTGCGTGTGCGTGTGCATGTGTGTGTGTGTGTGTGTCTCAGCAAACATAATACTGCAGGGTATTATTTTACATATGTTGTGTTCCCCTTGTAGGTGAACACAGGGGTTGGTGTCCCTCCCCCTCATGACCTGATGTCAGTGTCTTAGTGGACTCTCATGGCGATGGTGGTCATAGTGAGGCACAGGTGGAGGTCATCTGTGCCTTGACCCATTCCATTGTTTTGCTTCCCACTTTCACCCACCATGTCCCAGCACACATTCAGTATGCCCACATATGCCCAGTCCCCAGCAGCCACGGATAGCAGACATGGTAAGGGTGGTGGCATGGAAAGGCTAAGTGTGTTGAGTATGGTGAGTGTGAATGTAGACACCAGCCATAGGCAGAGGGCAGGCGAGGCCCCATACAGGCAGATGGATAAGGGTGCTCAACAGAGGACTGCTGCCCGTCCAGCCCCTATCGCAAGTGCCATGGCAGGTGTCACCAGATGCATGTTATGGTCGATCATGTAGGCACAGGTGTGTACTGACTGTAACACCAAACAGATGCTCAGGGTCATGCATGCAGCACTCCCTGCCATGCGTGGTGACCTCCATGGCAGTTGTGATGCCATACATCATCCTTCCAATGTTGGGGATAGACAATGGTGTGAGACATTGTCACTGCTCGACTGTGTATTGTCTGTGCTCGAGCATGTGGTGGGAGTAGAGCATTTTCCAGGTGGACATAGGTCAGCAACATGATCAGCTGTGAGCCCATATGGCCATGCACATTCACAGTCCCATAGTGGCAGTACCAACAGCACTACTGAAGGGAGGGTGCTGTCCACACCACACAGGAGCAGGCCATATGCACATTGTCCTGGCCAGTCCCATTAGGGACTCAGGTCCAGCAGACAGCAGTTACTATCAGGGAGTAGTACTGCATCTGTCCTTGGGCCTGGCGGTACCAGTGATACTCCTGGAAGAACCAGTTACTGCATCCCTGCCAGGGGACAGTGAACCGTACATCCTGCCATGTACGGTCCACAGCTGTCCAACATAGACCTGTGTCAGGCATCCACATTGCTTGCAGGCGTGCAGACAAATACTCACACATCCCTATCCCACGCCAGTCACCACCAGACACACACAGCTCCTCTGCATGGGCCAGGTGAATATCACTCCTCCAGACACACACACACACACACACACACACACACACACACACACACACACACACACACACACACACACACACAAAATGTCAGCCATATGTCCCAGCATAGGCCTCTGGCAATCCAACACCACATCCTATGCATGTGATGATACGTGTGTCACAACCCTGTTATCCATACCATCCATGCACAGACATGCTCATATGGGTCTGATGCACAGGGTGACTATGGTACAGTGTAGTAATGTCATGCTGTGTAAGGTGTTGTCTGCTGGCAGTAGTTATGGGTACACATTGAGGTGTATGTACCTTGTTAGCCATTATGCACTATTGCTGTTAGTAGTGCTGACTGATTGTAGTGTCACGTACTGTATTCTGGTTGTGTTCCAGATGTCTGTGTGTCTGCAGGCTGTGGGCCTGCTGGCAGTAGCAATGTTGGGTAAGGTGGAGTGGTAACACTGTCACCTTATCATAGCCAAAGTACAGCTGTACATGTACATGTTTACCAGATGTGATTACACGCAACAGTGTGTGAGGGGCAATTGTGGCAGACAATGTGACCTTGCATAAATACCCTTGACACAGCCATCTAGTCCACATACATGTCCCCTGGGTGTTCTGTAGGCCTGCAGGCTCACACATACAGAGGATGTTACCTAAGTACTGGCACTAGGTCCCTCACCAGCTTAGCCATTACATTCACTGCAACAGATTCAGCTATCAGCACCTGTTGCCCCTGCCATTTCTGTCACATCCACTCGACCTTCATGCAGTTGATAAGGGTTTGCCTGGTACTGTGTATGACAGGTTTGAGGTATGTATTCCTGGCACAGGTCAGCCTGTGTTAGTCTAACCTGACAATCATCAGCATGTGTGTCTGCTAACTCATATGCATGTCTGGCCTATCATACTGGTAGTGCACAGTCATACTCTTGTACATAGGGCAGCTGATGAAGGGCTGAGCACAGCCTCTACCTGCACAGTCTTACGAATGATAGTGCTAGATACATAACACAGATAGCACAGTGGTACTGTAGTGTGGCAGTGTCTGCCACTACTATTGAAGTGGGTGACAATTGCAGTGACTGCTAGGATTGGCAATGGTGGGTTCAGAGGCCCTTAACGTGTTAGAGACATCTCTCTCTCTCTCTCTCTCTCACACACACACACACACACACACACACACACCACTGCATGGGGACATGCATTGACACACACATGCACATGGAGGTGACACTTAGAGTGGATGATCTACCCATCTATTAATGTACAATACACAGTGATATGACCATTACACCACAGTGGCTTGGTGTTAGAAAGTATGTAACAGTGCTTGTACAGTGGATAACATCTGTATGGGCTGACACTAGTTTGCCAGTGCGGGAATTTACAGGGTGGAAGGGGCACACAAGATGGTATAGCCATCACATACACACTGAAGACAGCCACAGGGGCTGTACATATGGAAACACATACA